>NC_135440.1:22951712-23141712 GCF_051991255.1 Vanacampus margaritifer | reverse complement strand
TTCATATACCTAGACAGATGGGCACATGAAATTATGAACCGTTTTTTTTGCCTTCATCGTTGCATGTGAGCGTAACTTGGTCCTTGATGCGGCGCCACGAAGCATAAAATTATCCGCTCCAAGATTCAGCCACCGCAACCACTACATTTGTTAGCCATGTCTATCATGAGTAAACCCACAAAAAAGTCTCAACAACTCATGCCTGAAAAGACACGGGTCAGCCATTTTGGTTTGAAGAGGCCATTTTATTGTCACCATTAGGTGCTTCAATGCTTCAACCACAATAACTGTTGTCTAATTACTACTCATATAAACTATACAGTATTATACATATTACATACTAGGGTGACATTAAAGCCACCATATTTAACACAATACATTTTATGGCATGAGAAGATTGGTGATGACAGCAACCTCCTCATCCCAGTCCAACTGCTGACGCACGCCAACCCCCGCCCGCCTCCCTCACAGCCAGGTTAGCTTGCTAAGCAAACACCAGGCTAAACACTGGACTCTGTCTTCTTCTTCTTCTTCTTTTTTTATTTATTTATTTTTTTATTCCTCATCCTTGCCTGCCTTAGCTCCCCCGCTTGAGCACACGGAAGGATTTGGGAAGCCTCGGCCTCACTAAGCCACTTCATTGTATTCCCCTCCATCTTCCCTGCTCGCCCTCCCCCTTTTGTCTTTGGCCGTTCCCACACTGTCTCGCTCTGAGCTCACGTCTAGTCCACATGGATCAAAAAGCCGTGTCGTCATAGAAATACTACATATCTGTTTGACCTTAAAATATTTCTTTTTTTTTGAGGGGGGGGGGGGGGCTGTAATGATTTTAATGGGTGGGGATGGCGTGTCTAAATGGATCTTATCATTACACAAGTATATAAGAGGCTCTGAAGCTTCAAGTACTTCTGTTTCATTACCATCTAATTGCATTGGTGCAATAAATGCACAATGGAGTGTCTCACTTGTCTTTTGTTTATAAATGCGTATCTTAAGCATTGGAAAAGAGTGCATTTTCTCACTACAGTTTTACAATCTTGATTCAAAATGGAGGAGGAAATATTAAAACGGTTGTTTATCTTGCCAAGTTTTAATTGATCAGCAGACAGTGTAAGAGTCATAATTGTCCGTCCGTCATCACAGTTTGCACACAGTCATGTTCAAATTTGGGTATGTTCATATAATTTATGGGAAATAGATGGATCAACGGATGGATTCTAAAGGATCCCAAAAACGTGAGAAAAATAGGCAAATTATGATTATTTTTTGTTAACGTGCATTTTTATTTGTTGAGAGTATATTATGGCTGGAAAGGCGCAACAGAGAACTGGCAAAAATACATTCAAATTAGGCTACAGATTTGAACTACAAATATTTTTCATTGATTTAGAATGAATGATGTGAAATTGTTACTTTTTTATTGATTTTTTACTTTAAAAAAAAAAAACCTTTTCAGATTTTCAATGTTACCGTTTTTTTTTAAACAACTGCTTATTTAGTAACCGGTGTGCACACATATCCATATCATACATGTTCCTCACTGCTACAGGACCCCCCCCCCCACCCCCACACACACACACACACACCACCACACACACACACACACACACACACACACACACACTTGTCTCAACGACAAGCTTCCCGCCATCTCTACCACCCCAGCGGAGAGAAACAATTACGGCGGCGAGATGACAAACGCCACATCCTCCTCACTTTTCCGGGCTCCGGCTGTTAAACGTATGCGGTAATTACCTCTCGGCGGCAATCCTCGCTGTCACTTTATTAGCTCGCCCCTAACAAGGCTTTTTATGGCATAAATAGACGCCGATGAAATGGCAATTAACCTTGCAAATGGGTATAAATGGAGCGTCCACCGGACGAGGCTATTGACGGGGGTGTGGGATGAGGAGGGGGTGGGGCGGGGGAGCGGCGGCGGGATGCTTCGCAGGGCATGCTGGGAGACGACGCGTCCACGGGCGAGCTGCTCCCACGGTCTTTGTTGTGTCTGCGCCCGGGCAATTGTTTTGGTCCCTATTAACCTCCTGGCCTCCCGTGTTTGGGAGCCGATCCAAAATGACAGACATGGCCTGGTGACATGGGCGGCGAGGAGTGCTTCTAACGGGGGCTTCTAACAGGGCCCCCACCCCCCTCCACCCCCACCCTTTATGTCTGGATAAATAAAGAGGGGTGGATGTGGCGACTGCATGAGCGACATGGCAGTCATTTTTGTTTTTGGTTTGGCTGTGGGCATAATAGTTGTTGGTTTGGAATTTTCTCGAGTCGGCTCATCCACTACTGGAATGACAACAAGTGCTGCTAGTAGTCCCGGCTCACAAAATCATTCCGAGATCAACCGGAGGACAAACTCTGGCCGGCATGTTCCGGGTCGTCCTTGAGGCCTCCTCAAAGTGGGATGTACGTGAAACAACTCATCAGGGAGACATCTAGGAGGCATCCCAACCAGATCCCCAAGCCACCCCAGTTTTTGAGATATTAACTCATTTGCTCCTAAAAACGTATAAATACGTTCTATTTTAAAGACATATTTATACGTTTTTGGTTGCTTTCTTTATGCTAGAGCATACAGAAGGCTTTGAGGCAGCCTCTGAACTGAAGAGAATGGTTGAAGCAATGGTAGTTATTACAAAAACGACCAGCAGGTGGCAGCAGGGTAAGGTAAAGGTAAATTCCACTGATTGTCACACCCCAACTAAGTGGGGGGCGAAATTCGTTCTCCGCTATAAGAGATCAACCGGGGCCATGTTGAAATACGCTATTTCCCCACTGTTTTAAACAGATTTGTGAATAATGATGAAACTTAGCTATATTCTCACGCCCACTTCACACTGTGGAACCGACGCGGTGCGTTTTTCCGTACGGCATCCGCACGGACTGCAATTCACACCGCGTTTTCGTGAGCTGCCCGTGAAATCTGACCACAAGATCACCGGGGTTACACGCTGGAGAGTTTGCTGCCAACTCTTCAGTAAAACAAACTTTCACAATGCAGTCTTTGTGTTGCGTGTAAGAAGAGTTCTCAGAGACTGTAGACCTCCCCCAAGGCGTAAACATTTTTCACCGTTTACTGGTCCACAACCATGTTGTCTCGAGGCAGAATTAATGTAAATAAATATCTTTCTAACCCGTTGCCAAATGTGCAGCAAAAGCCATGGCTTTCGTTGCCCACTGGCTGAGCTGCACTGTGGTTGTTTACGGAGTAGATGTGTGGTTCCTTGCTTGTTCTCTCACATGGTAATATGTTCCTTTTTTTTCTTTTTTTTTTTTTTTTTTTTTTAAACAAACAAATAAATTAAAAAGTTTAATAAATGTTTTTTTTTAAATATATATACATATATATATATACACATACACACACATATATATATATATATATATATATACTTTTTTTTTTTTTGTATGTGGGTGAGTATGTGTATGTGCGTGCGTGCGAGTGTGTGTGTATTCATCAGTTCACCTAAAGGCCATTAAAAAAAATCCCATACTAATAATATAATATAATAATAAATTGCCAAATGCAGAAACATCAATGTAAGTTATCACGATGTAGTGGCTCTCGCTAACAGACAGAATTAAGTAACCGGAATTAGGTTAAAAAATTCTATATACGTAGACCATGTTTCTATAAATTTTGATATTTGGTTTTTATTTGAGGCAGATATTTTTTCCATTAAAATGTGATTTATGAGGAGGTTAGACCATTGGTCGATATTCAGAGTTTGTTTATTTTTCCAGTTAACAAAAATTGTTTTTTTAGCGATAGTAAGGGCTACAAGTGTAGATTGAAATTGTTTATGTGGTAAGTCAGTTGTTGTTAGGTCACCTAGCAAACATGGTAATATGTTCCATGTGGAAACTCATATGCCTCTTTACTGTACCAACAGTTACTGTATACGTCACATAAACCATCTTATTCTTCTTAAGGCCGACTAAACATTATCCAGTTTCTCAACATCCGTATTTCCTTGTCACTTTTTATCGACAAAGTACTGGTGACTTTGATCCCTGGTAAAAGGCCATGAGGAACCTCACATGAGAACATACAGTTAGCTGACCCCCCCGACCCCTCAGGGTCCTTACCTGTCCTCTCATCAAACTCTTGCCACACATCGAGAGGTTAGCGGCAAGAGGAAGAGGATAAGTGCAGGGGAGGGGTAGACCTGCGAGGATGAACCGTGGGATTTAGTTTCCTACGGGTCGGGCGGGATGCCAGATTGTCTTGCCCAAAATCGTGCGGATCACATGAAGCTGTCAAGCAGGGGTTGCGAGATGTGAGAGCAACGGGAGCCTCAGAGACGGGGAGTCCCCGGCTAGGAAGCTCAGCGGATAGCAGAGCCGGAGAGCTTAGGCAAAGGATCAGGCTTGTTTTACCGGAAACTGTCAACGGTAGCGAGTAAGTAGGAGGAAGCTGAGCGTGTGTGTGTGTGTGTGTGTGTGAGTAGAGAGCCAATGAGGCGAGTAGAGAGCTGCAAGTTCAAGACTACGATAACTCTAGTAGTTCACGGACCTCCATTAAAGCTGCACAATGGATCACCACCAGTTGGTACGTCCTCCTAGATTGCCACTGCTGTAAATGCTTGAGTTGAAGATTGCTAGATGGCTCAGCGAGATGTAAAATTTGTCACAGAAAATCATCATTCCATTTCACATCATGACCTTGGAGTCCATGGTTTTGTGTTGGCCACATGCATAACGATTTGCGATTGTTCAGATCAGGTAGGAAAAACCATCCACAGCGCAAGACAATCCCTCAGGGTGATCTTTCAGACACATCCTAGAATTGAGCCTTTGTCCACTATTGGCATTTTCCACGTCATTTAGCGTAGAGCACACAATAAAATGAATTTTCAAAAAATCGATAAATAAGATGAAACAAATAATCCAGTGGCCAGAAAAAAAAAATCAAAAAAATTCAAATTATAAGATTTTATAAGAATTCCTCAAGCTGTTAAGTATGTGATGTTTAATTATATCTTGTTTTTGAAACCCATGCTTTGAATTTGGAAGGCTGCTCTGTATTTCCGTTTCCTGTTTCACATTCTCCGTTCATTACAAATACAATGTAGTAAGCATAAGAGCTATAATTAGCATCTGCGAGGACCGTTCTATTTTTAGCACCGCAACTCAAAGACATTAACGGGTCAATTAAGCGCCCGGCAAACGTAAACGAGTTACGTGAGCTACAAACATATATAACAACACACATTAAAGCAGAGATATAAGTCAAATTACTCACAGCAAGAGTACTTACTTATTCTCAGTAACGCACACTGAAAATGGCGCTGCCGGAAGTAATCAAATGAACAAGTGTTACCTGATAAGGACACACACAGTCTTTCTGACCGTTCCTGACCGAAAAAAAGGTGTGCCGATACCAGTATCGATACCCGCCGCGACTACCGATACCATGATACCGATACCTGGTATCAGAACTCGCCCATCCCTAATCTTCCCCCATTGTCAGTAGGTGTAGCCCTCTTTAGATGACCATAAAGGGCCCCGGCAGTTCGGATCCCGGCGTATATATCCGACGAGACACGCGAGCCGTGTTTTAACGCATCCGGGAGAAAGTTGTGTTAAATTACGCAGAAGGAGCTAGCGAGACCTTGTCAGGACGTGGCGTGGGCGTTCGCGGAGAGCACGGCGGACGGACGTGGCACCGCGTTCATGCCCCCCGGAATGTTCTGTCAAGACTCATGACCGTGCCGGGGCACACGCACGCATGCACGGGGAGAGGCGGGCGTTAAAAGGGCAAGTGAGGGGAAAGGCGAGCTCTCCTTTGCATCCATGCGGACTTTTCTCAAAGACATTTTTGACTGGTTTGAAGAGAAAACCTATTAAGGCGTCCGTCCTTGCGCCTTTTCATACTCCTAATGTCGTCGGGAGCGCCTTTGTTTGTGCCAAGGTGCTGCAAGTCAGCCAGATGCTCGGTTGTGCTGTGTCGATCTAAAAAGAAAAAGGGGAAGAAAAAAAAAAGAAAAACCTTGAGCCGTAAAGTTTGCACTTGTTTTTTTTTTTTTTTTTTTGCAGGGGAAGATAAAAATGTGCATCGTTAAGTGCACTTCACAATGCATTACAAATCAGATTAATAAACGCTTAATGACTCTAAAAGGAAATTCCTGTAATTGAATATTAAGCGCTGCTTATCGTCGTCTTTCAGTCACGCTTAATTGCCGTGACTTTTTTTGTTTTTTTGCCTATTTGCAGCTTCTTCTTTTTTCTTGTTTTCTGGGCAGAATGCTTGTGTTCCGCATGACTGAATCACTCTGCCTTGATTTTATTTACAGCTAATTGTCTTAAATCCCAAGTGCTTTACATCATCCAGAACTGTCATATGCATGGTTGCCATGACCTTGAATAAAAAGCTAATGCATATAAAAAAAAAACAACTCAACTTAAGCCTGCCTCGCTGCTTCAAGAAGAAAGAAAAATATTGGAGATAAATTACAATAGAATAGAGTAATAATAAGTGAACAACAAAAAAACAACAGTGTAGTCTTCCATAATACTCTAATAAAATACATTGCATTACATTTAAATAAATAAACAACAAAAATACAGCTTATTTTACCTCATTAAAATATGCTCCAGTAAACTCACAGCAACCAAATGAGAGCAAAATATGTCATCTTCAAGCATATATTTTTGTATATTTAAAATGATACATTGTAGTATAACAAAGTGCCTGATCTTGAGCAGTAAATAAAAAAGGCACAAAATTTGTATAACTCAACTTAAAATTATTTTTAAAAATTACTATTAAAATTATTTAAAAATATTTTCCCCTGAGAAAACTACTTAATTTTTTTTTTGTTTTTATAACATTTTTATTTGTCAAAAATTATTATTATTATTATTTATATTGTTGTTGTTGTTGTTTTTATCATTGTCATTGTATATCAATAACAGATGATGTGGTATAAGAAAAAATAAGTCGCATAAAAACACAAAAGAAAATATTTTTAACATTATATTATAATCTTTATAAATGTTATGTTTTATAATTATAATTGGCGAAAAAGATTTTAAAAAGGAAATAAAATGTTTGTGTTATATTGGTCATCTTTTTGTTGTTTTCAATAATACAAATACATTGTAAACAAATTGTAAAAGCATAAAACCTAATCAAATAAAAAGTAAAATGACATGTATAATATTAAAGTATATATACATATATATATATATATATATATATATACATACACACATTTGATTTGCTTGATTTGAGGTTTTCCTGGAAATGTTGCCATCCTGCATTTTATTAACAATATGTATGGCATCATAAAAGATGTACAGATAAATTAGAAAAAAAGCTCAACTGTATTGAGTTCAATGACATCACCTCTTCAAGAACTATGCAATTTATGACTCTCGCTTTTACTGTGGATTTAAAATAAGAGGACTTAAACCCCATACCTTGAATCGTCTTTGTGCAAATGCTATTCAAACAACACTTCCTGTTATGATTCTAAAATGGATGCCAACAGTGTTGTTGGCATCCATTACCTGTGGCGAGCCAACGAGATGGCAGCAGAGGCATTTGTCCGCAGGCTACTGACCGACCGCACAAAGCGCTCTTTGTTGTGTCCAACCCGAATCCTTCCTGACACGTGGCCGCCGTGTCCGCCGAGCGTAATTCGCTGTGATTGGCGGCCTCTGCTGGGAGGCATGAGTCCGGACCCTGCGCATCCCCGCCGCCCCCGGGGCGACGTGGCACGTTGTTATCCCGGGCCGCTTCACGCCCCCGCGCCCGTTGAGACGAATGATCGGTCGAAGGCGATCAATATGTCGTCCAACAGTTGGCACGGTCGTCCGTCCGTCTGTCCGTCCTTGTCCCTTTCTTTGCTCTGAGCGTGGCGTTAATGCGCTCGTGATAGCATGTGCGCCGCAGCATGTGCTCCTCTTTGCTCACTTGGTTTTGACACAAAAGGGCCCCGGGCCAATCTGGCGAGTGCAAAGGGATGCTTAGCCCGATTTCTTTCCCTCTCGGTGCCCGTGGACGCCCCGCAGGCGAGAGCGATTCCACGCCGCGTGGCCTTCATCGCAACTCGCGTGCTGCATTAGCGGCCCCTCAACGCTTTCACGGCTATTGTTTCAACTGCATTTTCTCATCATCGAGGACCAGCGACATTCTTTTTTGCCGTTAAAATCAGAGCTCCCAAACCTTTTCTTTTACCACAGACCAGTAACTCATGAAGCAATATATATATATATATATATATAAGAAAACAACATAAGGGTGAACGTATTGCAACATTGCATTGTTTGTTAGCATGAAGCTAAATGCGCTTACCTAGTGTAATTCCTGTTGTTTAATGTTTAGTTTAACGATAAACTTTTACTGGGAGTGGCTTAACGAGCCTTCTTTTTTCTTTTGACTCGACATGCTTTTTTCCAAATCAGGAGCAATAACCTGGCATGTTGCTTAGCGTGCGAATGATTCATGCCGGCATCCTGGCACACGGTATCCTCCTGTAGGTGTCGACAGCTGCTTCTTCCTCGGCCTCCCCGCCGAGAGGATCGCTCGCAAATGAACGATAAGCGCCGTATCACTCCCCCTCCACCCCCTCAACGCGAAACGGCGGCGGCGGCGGGGATGTAAAACCGCCAGCCGATTATCCCCTAATTAACGCTGATACCTCCCTCATGGACAATGTCCCATCTCATCAGCCAGCCGACGCGTCTTAATGTTAGCCGCTAACGGCCTCGCTCGCATATGTCAGTCCTCGTTAAGGGACCGCGCCCGCAATGTCTTCCCGTTTAATGGCTTGTAAAATGATGGTTAACACTCACTATTTGGCTTGCCTTGCTCGGCGCCCCCTCGCCGACGCGGCGCTATGACAGATACAGTATGACGGAGCAGCCTTTGGGGGAAGCCTAATTGTCAGGCCGACAACTACTCCTGGTGTTTGAGGCGAGATAACTACCAGTGGCTGAGCGGGTGCCGCCGCAGTTTGGGTCGAGTCACGTCATGCGCGCCTCGGGCTAAAATGACAATGAGCGTTAGAAATTATTAAGTGGGAAAAAAAAAAGAAGAAGAAATTATTAAGTGCACACCTCCCACCTCTCAACCACGTGTAAGTTGATATGGTAGACGAACAAGAAATTTTCCATACTTTGGCATATAAAAACATTTATTGGTATTTGTATAGTATTTTACATCATAAAATGCTGCTGACTATTCTTGCTGCTGTTCACTTTCACTTCATCCTGTAAAGTTGCAACATACACTTTTCATAGTTCATATTTCATTCTTAACCACTTATTTATCAACATAGTTACTTACTACTTGCCATATACAGTGCAGGCCAAATGTTTGAACACACCTTCTCATGCAATGCATTTTCTTTATTTTCATGATTATTTACTTTGAAGATTGTTACTGAAAGCATCACAACTATGAATGAACATGTGGAGTTATGTACTTAAAAAAAAGGGGAAATAACTGAAAACATGTTTTATATCCTAGTTTTTTCAAAAATAGTCACTCTTAGCCCTGATGATTTTTTATTTTTTTTGCACACTCTTGGCATTCCCTCAATGAGCTTCAAGATGTCACCTGAAGTGGTTTTCCAACAGTATTGAAGGAGTTTCCAGAGGTGAGAATGTCAAAAGTGTGCAAACACACTGTTACGAATACACTGAAAAATTTACAAGAAATAACTGGCAAAAAAAGTTGCCAGCTAATTTTTGTAAAATATAATTTGATTATTATGAAAATCTATTACAGTAATTCACTGTAATGTAGTTTACAACCGTTTCGTGTATTCTAATTTACAGTACTGTACTGTACTTTACTGTAAATAAATAGTACAGTATGTCGTTGTTCATAGCCAGCCATTCATTTTCTTAACCGCTTATTCCTCAAAAGGGTTGCTGGAGTGCTCTTTGCTTCTCTTATCGAGATACCCGCCAAAACGTGACAATCTTTACAGTATTTACCTGTAATCCACATAAATACATGCCAAAGTTGCTGTAAAATTGACGTTATTTGACCGCTAGTTAAACACCAAATTACTGTACTTTCTTTTTACCCATAATGCACTTTGTTTTACCCATAATGCATTGCTGTAAACAGTTAAATACTGTATTTAAAAAAAAAGAAGAACATTTATTTTTTTACTGTAGATTTTACAGAATTTTTTTTACAGTGCAGTATTCAGAGCAAAAGGTAGCCATTTTGAAGAAACTAGAATCTAAAACATGTACATAACTACATAACTAGTACATAAGTACATAACTCCACATGTGTTCATTTTTAGTTTTGATGTACAATGTAAATAGCAATGAGAATAAAGCAATTGACACGTTGAATGAGGCGTGTCTAAACTTTTGGCCTGTACTGTACAACGTTGCTGACTCGTGGCTCGACTGTTTGCCCTTCACATTTTTTTTGCATCATATTTACCCCTGCCGATGGTAATGCTGTAGTTTACAGTGTATGTTGTTACCACACGATGTACTGTAGATACAGTAACGGCACATGTTCGGAAGCCCAATTATGTAACAATTAAACTTTTCCCCTCCGGAGTTGACGTCGGCCTCCATTTAGTGCTAAGAAATATGTCGCACGGGCGCTTACATTACGTGCACGCCCGCCATTAAAAAGCAAAATGTCACTTGAAGCCGAAGACTGTGGTCTTATCTTAAGAGACGAGCCGCACTTGCCCGACCTTTTCTGCATTCTTGTTGTATTATGAAAAAAGAAAACATAATTATTTGAGATTTCCCGCTTTGCCGCCGGAGCATTTGGTCCCCCCCCCCAGCCAAATCCCCCCCCCACCCCCCACACTGATTGAGGGCTAATGAAAAAGCTGTCCTGAGCGTGGCTGCCTCCCTTGTATCCATTAGGAATAATTAGACGGGAACAATTTTGATGCCTGTAACCTCGGCGAGTGTGGCTAATGGCGTTATAAATTGCTCCTTGTCCTGGGCCCCGGCGAGCGGCGGCGCGCGAATGGCGGGGGCGAGAGACGCTTAATTCAAAAGCACTCTGTCAACAGCGCTGATTTGTGTGCTTAATGAGAGCGTTTAAAACAACAGGCGCAGCTCATGCATCCTAATGCCCGTGGCGGGAACGGGTTCGATAAAGAGGCTTGTCCGCCGTAATTAGCCGCGACAAACGCCCAGGATTAAGAGACAAGGGGAAGGAGGTAGGGGTTGGGGGGGGCTCGTAAAAATGGCCTTCACTGTGACTGACTTTCTCCTTAAAGTCCTTCCCTCTTTAACGGCGTGACTTACTGCATCTTTCAGTCATCATTGTCTTTGCTCAGACAGGTTCATTGCTCGTTTTCTTTATGAGCTTAAGACTTGCTTCCATCTGTTTACTACATACAAGAAGTAGACTGTAGGCTCCCTTTGTCTATTCTGGCTTCTTAGTTCTCGAGGTACTTACGTCGTACGCGACTTTACGGCGCCCGTGCCTCGTCCGTAGCACCTTCTTTTTTTTGTTAATTTCCCAAAGTAATCACGCCAGCAAGTGGCAAAATGGCCGCCCCCTCAAATGGATAAAAATTGGATTTACTCATATTCCACAAATGTAATATTAATCAGAATGTCATGTTGAGACGAGTGAGGTCACATATAACATATTATTGTCAAGAAATGTTGACGGTTGACTTCCCCTTTAACCCTGGAGAACCCACGGGGTCAAATTTGGCCCCTATAAATTCTGCTACTCAAATAACAAAGACTTTTTTTTTTTTTTTACAAATTTAACTTCAAAAGTCCAGAGTGCCACTTCTGACCCCTGCATGGGGCCATCTAGTGGATGAATATTGCACTTACATGAGCCAGAGTGGCGGTGACAAGTTTTGTTGAGCTGGAAATCAATCCAAACAAAACCGTCTTCCCAGCAAACCATCAGATGGTAAAATTGTGTTTTTTTTTTTGTTAATCTATTTCATATCATGTTGCAGAATGCCTAGGAGTGTTATATATATATATTTTGATAAATTAGCAACTCTGAGCTCGTTGAAAAAAAGGGTTAAAATTGAAAAAACATATATTTTGGTGTTCAGTGAACTTATAGCAGCCATTTAATGTATAATTCATAATTTTCCAAAGAAGAAAAGGGTTCTCCAGGGTTAAAGGTAATTAGAACAAATGTGTTATTTCCAAACTAGTTGCTCTTCACATTAATCTGTACCCAACAATTAGTTCTCAGCTTAAAAAAAAAAGGTTGGCAACTCATGGTCTACAACTATGGGTGACGTGTGGTCATATTTCGATCTTACGACCATTTGTCGAGTTCTACGAAAGCTTTTGGGCTGCATGCAGGGCAAAACCGGGCACAAAACCGGGCATGACGGATGCAAACTGACGTCGAGGAGCACAAAAGCGACACTGTACGACATTGACGTTCACGCCGAAGGAGCTGCGGCGGCGCAAAGCGGTTAAGGGAGCCTGCAGTAGATGTTTTAATCACGTGTGTCGTGCAGAAGGTCTTCTAAAGGACTGTCTGTCTGGACAGCTGTAATGAATGGACGAGGGGAGAGTGACAGAGACGGGGGCCGCCTTAAAAGGTGTTCACTCCCTCCCCCACCCCCCCCACCCCCAAAAGTAAATGCATGCTGACAAGATTAATTGAGCATTGCAGATGGTAAAGTGTGAAAGCCGCACCTCCAATAAAATGGCTCTCACGTGCACTCGCACACAACAAATAAACACACACTTTTTTATGCACACACACACACTCACACACACGCACGTTAAGAGAGAAGCTGGCCTAGCAGCGTCCACGTGTCTGGCCCGGCACAAATGACTTGATGGGCAGTTAAATGCAGGGGTCGGAGGTTAAATGAACACTGTTGTTTATGAGGATGCGCTGTGAATCCATTTGCATTCTAATATTCTCTCAATTTTCACACACATACGCACACACCTATGAAGGCTTGGAGGCGGGCGAAAGGGGTGGGGGATGACTGGTGGACAGCTTGTTTAAAAAAAAAAAAAAAAAAAAATGGAAAGAAAAAAAAAATCCCATTATCTAGTTATTTATGGAATGGATGGCCCGGCAACCCTACGTGCCCTTGTTTTGTTGAACATGAACCCGACACGATTGCGGCACGTGACGCCGCCCATTACTTGACATTTTTCAATACTATTAGAAATGTTGCTAAATTCTGCCTTAACTCGTTCAGCAGCTCATCCACTCGGTTTGTCAAATGAATACGTGGTGGACAAATATGGAATTATAAAGTACATGTGACACTAGTCGGGTTTCTATCTGCTCTTCTTTTGCGAATATTGAGAGAGGACTCCGCCGCTGTAGGTGGCGCTATACACCAGAGAGATGTGATCCCCACCAGTAATTTAAAAGAAGAAGAAGAAGAACAGGAAGTGACTGTGCTGCGCGATGATGTCGTATGAGTTAGCCCTTGATAAACCGTAGCATTTCTTTGCTGTTTTCCAAATAGCATTAATATTCGCTTCTTTAATTAATTCGAAAAAGATTTCTGTTTTGTCCCCCCCCCCAAAAACATACCTTACATCATTGTCCGACATTGCTTTGGGACCACAAACGTACGTGCGACGTGTATCCGGTCTTGTCAGCATTTATTCACAAAACCTGTTTCCACAGCCAAAATTGGCATTTTCCTTTTTTTTTTTTTATACGCTTCAAAATCCACCCCCTCTAAGTGTAAAAACTTTTTTTTTTGCAAATTTGGGGGATGGAAACCCACTAATTGAAATTAACCCACTAATTGAAATTAACCTAGTGAAAACTCCAAGTTAGAATACAGTCCTTTACAGAGCACCCTGTCTTTTATTCAGATGGTTTTTTTTTAAAAGTATAAAACTGCTTGGTCATAGTCTAGCACTGTGTGGTTATGTTTTAAAACTTTGTGTGGTCATAGTCTAAAATGACGTGTGGCTATACAATAGAACTGTGTTTGGTCATAGTCTAGGACTGCGTAGTCACAATCTAAAACTAGGAATGTTTATAGTCTATACTAGAGCTTCTCAATTATTTTTTATGATGCCACTCCCCTCCAAGAAGAAGAAAATATTTTATATATTATATATAGTTTTATCTGAAATTGTGCATGGTTATAGTTTAAAGTCTAAAACCATTTGTGGCCATAGTTTACAGCCATGTGGATTCATAGTTTAAAACTATGCTTAGTCATTGTCAAGACCGACGTGTCATTATAATCTAGAACTGTGTAATAATAATAATACATTTAATTTTTCAGCACCTTTCAACACCCAAGGACGCGTTACACGGCAGACTAAACTAAACTAAGACAATTAAAACCCAAATATTAGGGCAGAGAAAAATAATAAAAAAATAAAATAAATAAATTAAAATCAATACAATAAAGGCGTAATCACAGTCTAAAACAGCATTGTCTGGGTCTGCACTGGTCATAGTCTAAAACTGTGTGATCATAGTCTAGAACAGCATGGTCACGTTCTAAAACTATGAATGATCATAGTCCAGACCAGTGCTTTAGTTTTTGATTTTTTTGTTATGCCACCCATCCAAGAAGAAGAAAATATTTTATATATTATTATAATTGTATCTCAAATTGTGCATGGTCATAGTTTAAAGTGATATGTAGTCACGGTCTAGAACCATTTGTGGCCATAGTCTAAAACTATGCTTAGTCATTGTCAAGACCGACGTGTCATTATCATCTAGAAATGTGTAATAATAATAATAAATTTAATTTCTCAGCACCTTTCATGACACCCAAGGACACTTTAGGGCGGACTAAACCAAGACAATTAAAAGCAAACCCAAAAATTAGGGCAGAAAAAAATAATGAAAAAATAAAATAAATAAATAGGTAAAAAGGCGAAAAAATCAATACAATAAAGGCGTAATCACAGTCTAAAACAGCATTGTCTGGGTCTGCACTGGTTATAGTCTAAAACTGTGTGATCATAGTCTAGAACAGCATGGTCACGTTCTAAAACTATGAATGATCATAGTCCAGACCAGTGCTTTATTTATTTTTTTATTTTTTGTTATGCCACCCATCCAAGAAGAAGAAAATATTGTATATATTATTATAATTGTATCTCAAATTGTGCATGGTCATAGTTTAAAGTGATATGTAGTCACGGCCTAGAACCATTTGTGGCCATAGTCTACAGCAGGGGGTGGCCAAGTTCGGTCCTCGAGCGCCACTATCCAGCCTGTTTTCCATGTCTTCCTCCTTCAGCGCAGCTGATTCTAATGATCAGCTCATCAGCAAGCTTTGCAGAAGCCTGACAACGATCCTGATCATGAATCAGGTGTGTTAGTGGAGAGAAACATGGAAAACAGGCTGGATAGTGGCTCTCGAGGACCGAACTTGGCCACCCCTGGTCTACAGCCATGTGGATTCATAGTCTAAAACTATGCTTAGTCATTGTCAAGACCGACGTGTCGTCGTAGTCTAGACCTGTGTAATAAAACGGCATTGTCTGGGTCTAATGTAGAGTATGGTCATAGTCTAAAACTGTGTGGTCATAGTCTAGAACAGCATAGTCACGTTCTAAAACTATGAATGATCATAGTCAAGACTTTTTGCCTTAATTTTGACGACAGATTCACTAGACTCCTTCCGGGAGTCTATTTACTTCACGTAACATTTTAGCCTCAGTCATGCAGGTGTAAAAATAAGCAAAGCACTCTTAACTCTTTGACTGCCAAAAACGTTAAATAACGTTTAGTAAAATCCTATGGAGGAGTGCCAAAGACGTTAAAATACGTCTTTTTCAAAACAGAGGTGAAACTAACCATTTTCTATTGTTGATTACTGAAAAACCGAAGAAGGTAGAAACAAACTCTTTTTTTCCGATGAAAGATGAGAGTCCAATCTTTCATTTGGTAGTATGTGTGTTTCCATAGTCCAAACACATAATTTTCTGTGGACCTTGAAAGATCAGTCCATATGCTTAAATCGGCTGGCACCCACGGCATCCCTTTTCTGAAAACGCTTGGCAGTCAAAGAGTTAATGTTGTGAGCATTCAAACGGTCACACAGTCTTCCAGACTGCATGTTTAGTAGCATGCACGGACACACGTATCGTTCCCAAATGGGACATGATCATCATCCCCTTCCAGACGGGGACATCATTACAACTCGTCTGTATTTGCGCTTCTTTGGCGATTTAAGCCGGTCTTTACGAGCGGTCGCGGGCCGAGGGACACGCGCGCGGGGAGGAAAATCGATGTCAATCGTAACAAGCTCTTTAGCCTAATGCTCCTGTTTAAACACGCAGGGATCATCATTTCCCCCTTTTTAGCCGGCAGCCTCGCGCATCAGTCAAGGAGCGCTCATTACGTGTAAACAAACGTAGGGATTATTCACAAGCGCGCCTTCCGAAGTGGATCTCGTTGCTTTGGCAAGGTAACTTGTTTGATTGCCAATGACACAAGCGCCGCATTATACAAGTCTATCCGTGGTTTTTGTCAGCCTGATCACGAGAGATACTTGTCGGGTAATTAGTGCACAATCAAACACATTTTTTTCCAGTTTTTGTCCATTTAATAAAAAGAAGGTAATAGTATGTGTTGATTTAATATCTAATTGTTTTTAGTGATTGAGTAAATACATGTATATTTTATTTAAATTATAAAGTATAATAGTTTAATCAAATGTGCTACAGTAAAAAAACATCATAAATAATAACAATAAAAAATAAAACTTTAAATTTCGGTAAATTAGAAGAATTTTTTCCATGAAAAGTTAATTATTGTAAAGTAGAATGTCAAATAGAATTTTAGCATTCTTGTAACAGCTTTTTAAAAATAGTTTGTTTTAATAAATGTCATAAATCTGCAATGCTATATTATGATATACATATTTAATATACATGCAGTGATAATGTTATAAATAAAGATATAAAAAATGACAATATCAAAGTAATATCAAAATATGAAAGACAGATAACACTTAATAAATTCGACCTGCTTTTAATAGATATTTAATAATATAAAATAATTTAAATGAATAGCTTTATATATATATATATATATATATATATATATATATATATATATTTTTATTATTATTATTATTTTATTATTTTATTTTATTTTTTATTTTTTTTTTGGGGGGGGATAATTTTCTTTTTTTCTTCTTTTTTTACAGCAGTACTATTACAAATAATAAATACTAATAAAATGTCAGTGCTTATGAGACAACCTTTATTTTAATATTATAAATTCTCAATAAATAATAAACTCTGTATCTGTAATAATCTAAAAGTAAATCGGTTTTCTACATAGTAAATCAATCATAAATGTATCTTGAAATTAAACATGTCTTTTTGTATTCTTGGGGGTATGCATTTAGGACAAATACATCTTTTTTCCCTTAAGGTGTCAATTTTTTTGTATTCATGTGAAAAAGTCAATTCAATTCCATTCAAGTGAAATCCATGCAGTAGTTGAACAGAATTTTGCTGCGTTATTTGCACACATCGCGCGTCACGAGTGCAAAGGCGGAATGGAGCCACGGGCTGCCCTCGCGCGCGTACATTATTCAGCGAGGCCGCTCCTCGCAGATTAACTCCTCCACATTCCAGCATATGCCAACTAAGCCTTGAACCCAACAGCGTGCCCCGTGCCACCAGGCCAGAAGGAGCGCACAAACAAACAGCTAAGCGGGCTCGCTTGTACGTCGAAAGACCCGCCGAGCGTCTTTTTTGGAGATCAGGACCAACGCATTAACATTGAAGCCAGCAATTCTGCATGGCTACGTTGTTAGCTAAAGAACGGGGAGTTAATGATGTTAGACGTGAATCCATTATCCTTGGGTTTGTGCTCGACCTGCAACGGCGCCCTTGACCCGGCACGTTAATAACCGAATGATGTTTTCTTCGTAAGGTCTTTAACCTTCACGCAGGAGACAAAACAAAGCAAATTAAAGCCCCGAGCGAAGACGGACAGGGGCTTGCGCTCCTTGTGCCCATCGGTGGTATCCAAAAGTTGCAAGGTGAGCTGCGTTGAATACTTGACGCAAGTATAGCAAGCGTCTCCTCACTTGGGTTCCTGAGACTAAATTCTGAGACGCGAACTGACTGGCTTCATGAAATAAATGTTTCCAAAAATTCACGTTTGGCAGCACGCCAAGTCTATTTTGAGAGTCTACACATGTAAATGCCCATCTCTACTACCAACAAAGCGAAACGACAGATTTCAACTACCATCCAGTGATATCTCATAGACCGTCGTATCTGTGTGCACTAGCACACATTTGCCCTCATTATTAATGGAAAAGATCCCTTCCGGATCCAAAGGTAGCCCAGGTAGAAAGCCTGCTCATCTCCCCTCACCTCTAACTGTGTCTTCTCCTGGGGGGGGGGTTGTGTGTTCTAGCGGCAGTGCTCCCTCCCATTGTGCCCCCCACCGGGCCACAACTATTCTTTTTAATGACTTATTTATACAGTGTATGATATGGAAGGGAGTTTGTCAGAATAGGCTTTGTTTCCTACGACTGGTTGAGCGTCATTGGTTGCAATGGAACGGATAGGAGTCGGACCCCCGTTGGTTTTTCAGCCCCAGCCTGGACTGTCATTGATCCACTTGGTTTTTATGCAGAAAGATAAACGTTTGGATTAGGGCCCCGACTGAAAATGTTTTTTTTAGGCCAATGCTGATGCAGATTTTTTTCTTCTTTTTTTTCTTCGGTTGATTAATTTGAAAAAAATTATATATATAATGCATAAAATAACTTATTTTTTCCGCCCAATGCATTTCAATGGGGGTCAATAGTCGTGGGCCGATGTGCTTAGAGTGCATAATGTGAACATTATAGGCAAACATCGTCCGTTTGGCCGATGATTTCGGACGATGTTTGAAAGGCCATTATAATGTATTAATAAAAGTTGTTACATTGCACAATAGTAATAAAAATATGTAAGGGCTTTTTACTTTTGCTCAAAGATACGTGCTATCTGTGTTAGCTGCTATGCAAATTTTTTAATTAAAGTCAAACCCCCCCCCCAAAAAAATTCTTGACAATGATATGTTATATCTGAACTCACTCGTCTAAACATGACATTCGGATTAATATTACATTTGTGGAATATGAGTTATGCAGCAAAATCCAGTCATTTTTATCCATCTCAGGAGGCGGCCATTTTGACATTTGCTGTCAAGTGAAAATGACATCACAGTTGCTCAGGTCTCAGGTAATAACCAATCACAGCACAACTTCAGAAAACAGGTGAGCTGTGATTGGTCGTTGCCTGAGCTGTGGGCAACTGTGATGCCATCTTCAGTTGACAGTGGCAAAATGGCGGCCGCTAGTTGGATAAATATGGCTGAATTTTGCTGCATAACTAATTTTCCACAAATGTAGTATTAATCAGAATGTCATGTTTAGACTAGTGAGGTCACATATAACATTTAATGTCAAGAAATGGTTAAGGTTGACTTCCCTTTGAGTGTATTTTTCTTATTTTTATTCAACAATGCTTAACTGTATTTAAAAAAAAATGTGATGTGATAATGCATATTTAATTTCAAGGCATACTAGTTTTGGATGTTAATGAATTGTCTGTGATGTCATCTTCAGTCAACAGCAAGTGGCAAAATGGCCGCCCCCTAAGATGGATAAAACGGCTGGATTTTGCTGCATAACTTATATTCCACAAATGTAATATTAATCAGAATGTCATGTTTAGACTAGTGAGTTCAGATATAACATATTATTGTCAAGATTTTTTTTTTTTGGGGGGGGGGGTGACTTTAATTAAAAAATTAGCGTAGCAGCTAACACAGATAGCACGTATCTTTGAGCAAAAGTAAAAAGCCGTGAGATCACATATGATGTATTATTGTCAAGAAATGTTTATGGTTGACTTCCTCTTTAAAAATGTATTCAGGAACCACTTTTATTGCACACCAAGTTCCCAAAATGTCCTCCAATCCCTTAATGACCCCAGTTATTAATGCTAACCGCCAGCTCGACCAGTGAAAATAATCAGAACTACTACCTGCACATCACCTCTGGACTGTTGCCGGCCGCTCTCCTTGCTTAATAAGGATCCATCTTACATACTAGACTGAGCCGTCATGTATAGCGGGAGCGCACCCAATGAATATCCAACCATCATACTCCATAAAGTGCATTAGAGGCAAAGAGAGTCATTAGCGCAAATAGGCTCGAAGGTACTTCTGCGTGGGAAGGTGCGGGGGGGGGGGGGGGGGGGGGGGCTTGGAGGGAAGCAGTGTGTGTTTCTCCTGCACCTTGTTTGGTGTACCCACCTAATCCTACACACACACAGCCTCAGCCTCTCCTCCCACCTCCACCACCACCGTTCCTGTGGAGAAGACAGGGTGCCCCCCTGCCCCTTGTTCGCTCCCGCCGCGGTGCAGGAAGTGCATCCTCACTTAATAATGTATCAGAGAGAAGACTGAGCGAGGCAGTGCTCTGACCCAGACCAACGCAGCCCTCTCCATTATTTAGCATTTACTGACACCTTCCCAGCTCGTTTCGGACGGGCTAGTTAATGTAGCGCTACGTCGGGAGTGAGGGAGGGAGGGGAGGTTCGAGGAGGGGAGTCCTCTTCATTGTCAGTGCTTAGTGTGTATTATTGCCGGATGAAACGGAAATTGTGATTTAATTAGGGCTTTCAAATTTTAATCAGATTAATTTCATCTTGAAAATTTGATTAATCACGATTAATCGCTTCATTAAAAAAAGGCTTTTTATCAAAACATTTTTGCCCGCCAAATGTGAAGAGCATCTGTCAATGCGTTAATTCTTTCGACATTTAATTTTAATGAGGACGTCTTCAACATTTTTTTTGATCCGCTGCACGCTCTCGTCCTCCTCTTTTTCTAATCAATTAATCACTTGCATAATATTAAATGAAAAAAAAAAAAATACTCCGGTAGTTTGACATGAACAAATATATTATTTATTAAATGCTTTACTTTAATTCATGTAGTTATGTTTATTTCTGAAACTAAACTTGTGCTATAATGTCACCATCCGCTGTCAAACTAAAGGATAATCATTTTTGGGGGATTAATCAATGAGTTAACTCCTTAACTTTGACAGCACGAGATTTGATATGCGATAATTTTTTTCAAGAGCCTTATCCCATGTTTTATTTTTTTTTAAAACAGGCAATACATTAATTTGCATTACAATAACAATAACAAATTCCTTATACCAGTACTTAAATGTTTTGGTTTTGCTTACGCTAAGCATATTTTGCTTAAAAAAACAATTGTGACTTGTTGGTTTATTTTTATACAGTTTAGTTATTTTAGTTTGTTTTCCGCCGTACTACTTCTTAAAATTTCAGGCAAGTTCATAGCCTAAATACATTTCAGAAAAGGGTTGTAGGTGTCATTTTTATTTTGCATCCGTAATCGAGTGCAAAATTGTCCAAGCAAGACTGCGAAAAAAAAAAAACAATTTTGCAGGGTTTGTCTTAGGATGTCTTTTCTGTGCGTTCGTCTTGTTTTTTTTCCCTGACTTTTTAAAATCACACTGCTTTTGCCATTTGTGAGACAACAGCATGCCTGCAGCAGAATGTTTTTGGGGTGAAAAAAAAAAACATCTCCTCAGGCGGTGTCAGCTTTCAGGTTGTGTACAAGGCTGCTATGAAATAGCAGATAAACGCCGTTGGACCCGGGTTACCCCCGTCTCATTTTTTGCTGGACAAAAAAAAAATATAGCGTTGCTTCAGAAATGACAACACGCGTGATAACTTACATTGATGTTTCTGCATTTGGCAATTTATTATTATATTATATTATTAGTATGGGATTTTTTTTTAATGGGCTTTAGGTGAACTGATGAATACACACGCTCGCACGCACGCACACACACACACACACACACACACATACACATACTCACCCACATACAAAAAAAAAAATATATATATATATATATATGTGTGTGTATATGTATATATATATGTATATATATTTAAAAAAAAAAAAAAACATTTATTAAATTTTTTTTAATTGATTTGTTTGTTTGTTTTTTTTTAAAAAGGAGAGCAATGATGATGTCAAATCGAATGAACAATACTGAGCTCTCCTGGAGAAAAACAAAAAGAAAAAAAAGAAATGACAACACGCAAAACGAAAAAGAAAGAAGGATTAAAGCAGAATGCACAGCCGCTAGTAGCTAACAATTTATGGGCACCAACAACACTCCTGCCAACAGCTCCGTTAGATCCAGAATCGAGTCAGAATAAAACCGAAAGTCCATTTGGATGATTTTTCTTGGGATCCCGGAGTTTTTTTTCCCCACCGCTTAAAAAGCCAACAGACATGACTGCTGACAGAATGGCGGCTCGCGTAACGAATGGGGAACACGGGAACGTCCATCTACGGGCGTCCCCTTCGTGTTCTTCTTCTTCCGCCACATTTCGTTTTTTTTTTTCCTCCCCTGGAATCCATTTCACATAATTAAAGACCCTCAAATGAAATGGACCCTCAGGAAGAGTGGCTTTCAGCAAGGAGGATGAAAGGCTATTGGTTGTTCAAGGAGCCCCTCCATCCCCAAGCGCTTCCTTCCCCTCTACCTTGTTACCACAATGGGGGGGGGGGGGGAGCCCCCACCTTGAAGCGAGCCAGAGTGGCTCTCGCCGATCAATATCATCTCCGTTATTAATATCAAATGCACATTACTTTGTTTTGCGTCTGGCGGCGGGCCAAGGCGGCTCGGAGGGGTCCCGGCCGACAGCCGCTTCCTTCCCGGCCTCCCTCCCCCCCGCCACGCCCATCAGCGGCCATTTACTGCGACTATAATTTACTTTGGTGAGTTTTTAGGGTATTGTTTTGTCAGGGCCAATCAGGGCTGAGTAACAAATGATGCGGCGGGAGTGGAGCTGCCCCCGCCGACTCCCGAGCTCCCCTTGCCGCCGCTTAAGTGACACGCGTGGCCAAATTCGCTTTTGAAAGTTTCACGTCGATTGCTTTTGTCCTTGACTCTGCCGGCGATGGCAAGCGAAGGAAGGAAAGCGGACGGGGCTCATCCCGAAGAGCAAACGAAACAAACTAGCATCCGTGCAGTCAAAATTAAACATGACGCTGGCTCTAATTGTTTCATTGAACTGAATGGGCCATAAAGACATGAACAATATTGTTTTTTTGTTTTTTTTTTTAGAGGTGAAATTGATTTTGAGGATGACAGTGAGTTTAACCTCATAAGACCAAATTCTATTATTCACCGTACAGTTTCCGCTGGCAAAAGCTAGCACAGAAAGGTGCTATTTATAGTACCTGGTCAATTGGAGGGTTCAAGTTCACATAGGTGTGTCCGCCCGGAGATTGTCCAGTTTAGGAGCGCAGAGTGCTACCAGTGAGCTGAAATTCTGGCATACAGCCGTTAAACGTCCTCAGCGTCTTCTTTTGGACACACTTCTGTGTGTACAAGATTTTGGCTTTGCTTCCGTCTGGTTTTCTTCAGTCTTTGTTGGATCATTGTTGTTGTCACTACTCTTGTGTTTTGTTGTTTCTTTGATTTTTGGTGTTTTTCAGAACTTTGTTGGTTTTGTTTATTTAGAGTTTTACCCAGTACCTGTTAGTGTTTTTGCTGATAAATTGTGTTCAGTACTCTGTTCAACCTTGCCATGGTTCTCCAGCCTCCCTGCATTTGGGTCCTCTGCCCTACGCGAACCGTGACAACCTGTTTCCATAGCCAAAATTCGCATTTTCCTCATTTCAACACACTTCAAAATCCACCCCCTCTAAGCGGAATTTTTTTGGGGTGAATTTTGGGTCCTTTTTTGAATTTCTAGCGTTTCCATTCAGTTTTATTTTCGCATTTCTTGAAAATTCAAATATAAATGGGTGGATGGAAACCCAACAATTTTTCGGTTAGCATGTTGAAACATGTCAAATTGTCATGTACGGACCTAATAAACTGGTCATCTTTATCTCCTTGTTTGATATTCGACTAAATTCTCATGAGAGCCTGCTGTGACCGTCCGTAGATAAAAATATATGGCATCCATCGCATCTTGACGTCTCTCACGAGCTCCAGTGCCACTAATGAATACTCAGGAGTCTTCTTTGTCTTTTAGTCCCGTTGTGCATCACGTTTGTGGGACACCGGATGCCCGCTCCCTCTCTCCCTTTGGATCGCACAATTGCAACCCAAAGGGCTGATAAGCATCGCGGCGATAACATGAATATTTCACTTACGACAAAATATTTATTCGGGGCTGTTTGTTTTTGGCCGATACGTCGATGTATAATGCACATTTTAAGAGAGTATTTGACTCTGTGTGATTTTTGTGTCATTGTCTGACATCTGCTCGAACTGTGACATCCCCTCCCAACCATTTGTCCTGGAGACGCCGCCGGCTAGCTTCTCGCTCCATATTGATGCCGAGTTAGCTGGGTGCCGATGTGCAGGGTGCTAATTTATGCCTCTTTGAAGGATGGCCCACACCAAACATACTCACACTCGAGGTGCACTTTCTCTCTGTCTCCACAACCAAAGTGCAAACGAGAGTCAATGGGAGTTAAAAAGAAAGAATAGCACGCCGCACAGGTCGTGGTGTGGTAGCCTGAGGCTGTGCGGCGTTCGCCAGGCTAAACCTTTGGAAACATGTTAATGTGATGACAACAGAGTTTTTTGGGCGCTTTGTTGGAAATTCAGACAGTGAGACAAGAAACGCAAAGTTTAGTTTTGGATGTTTGATTGATTGATGGATGGATACATTCATCCATGTTCATGTTGACCTGTTGCCACATCGCCTTCTAACTGAAGTGTTCGGCTGGTATCGCAAAAAACTCATAAATCAGGGCTCTTTAAGTCAAAGTAGCACTAAATTTGAAGTCATTTGAATTGTCTCTAATGTGGTATTCATTTAGATGTAGACTTTTGGCTTAATGTTTGCTGTTAGCTGTAATCATCAAAATGATCAATTAAATCATGAAAGAGTTCGCTCTTAGCGTGGTGAGTCTAAATGATGAGTTTCAGGACTCGTGAATGTCTCTGAACGATCAGAATTCACATTTCCGTGCCTATGTTTTGTTCTTGTTGTGTTTCTGTGGTTGGTGGTTTTTGTCGTGTTCCTGGTTTCTTCCCTTGTCTCGTTATGTCCAACCACGTCCACCTGAATGTGTCTTCCCTTCCCCAGGTGTGTCTCATTAGTGTTGGTGTATTTAGTCTGTTGTGTTTGTCCACTCGGTGTTGTGAGCGTTGCCTATGTTATGTGTGGAAGTTCGTGCGTCAAGTCTTCGTCGTAGCCAAGTTGTATTCATCACAGCAAAGTAGCCATTGTCACCGCCAAGTCATTGTCACAGCCAACCAAGTCGTCCTCGTCACAGCCAATTCGTCCTCGTCACAGCCAAGTCGTCACAGTCAAGTCGTCCTCGTCACCGCCAAGTCGTCCTCGTCACAGCCAAGTCGTCCTCGTCACAGCCAAGTCGTCCTCGTCACAGCCAAGTCGTCCTCGTCACAGCCAAGTCGTCCTCATCACAGCCAAGTCGTCCTCGTCACAGTCAAGAAGCCATAGGCCAAGTCAAGTCAAGGTAAATCAGATCCTGTCACATCACGCTCTGTTCTAGTCACGGTGACCAGTCTACTCACGTCCTGTCCAGTCATGGCGACCAGTCAAGTCACATCCTGTCCAGTCACGACAACCAGTCCAGTCCCATCCAGTCATGACGACCAGTCCAGTCACGTCCCACCAAGTCATGGCGACCAGTCAAGTCACGTCCTGTCCAGTCACGGCAACCAGTCCAGTCCCATCCAGTCATGACGACCAGTCCAGTCACGTCCCACCAAGTCATGGCGACCAGTCAAGTCACGTCCTGTCCGGTCACGGCAACCAGTCCAGTCCCATCCAGTCATGACGACCAGTCCAGTCACGTCCCACCAAGTCATGGCGACCAGTCAAGTCACGTCCTGTCCGGTCACGGCAACCAGTCCAGTCCCATCCAGTCATGACGACCAGTCCAGTCACGTCCCACCAAGTCATGGCGACCAGTCAAGTCACGTCCTGTCCAGTCACGGCAACCAGTCCAGTCCCATCCAGTCATGACGACCAGTCCAGTCACGTCCCACCAAGTCATGGCGACCAGTCCAGTCACGTCCCACCAAGTCATGGTTATCGGCTCACCTTTTTCCCAATGGTTAATTAAAGTTCCACGCATTGCACTTGATTCCTTTTTTCCCTGCATTTGGGTCCACCATTTCTCAACTACTTACGTTCCACCCTGACATTAACTTCCCAGTGCTGATGTCATTGTACTTCTTTAGGCTTCGCATCCATTGGGACTGAATCAAGAGCAACTCTGCTGGTCGCAGACAAGTAGTGCACTCCATTTTGCCTCCTGACGCCATTAATTGAATATCCGACTTCCCAGTTTTCTTGAACGCAGCACTATTGATTCTGAGACATTTGCAACTGCTAGCTAGGAATTGAACAGTCACATTTGATTGCATTAAAAAAGAAATTGCAAAAGGTAAAAAAAAAATAAAAAATCCTACTAGGGCACACTCTTACAGGATGGGGGCTGTTGAGGAGAGAGGAAGGTGAGAGCGGGATGGCAGGTGGTTGCTGTCACACCACGTTTTGCTGTTTGACACAAGTGCAACGTGTCAATCAATGGCTTCCACCCTGCTCCTCCTGTGGGGCTTGTGCTGATCGATTTCTGAGCGTGTTAAGAAGTGCCAGGGGGTGTTCGCACCCGCCCGCACACACATCGCTCCCGGAGTGTGAGGTCAGGATGTTTTCAAGCAGCAATTTATAGTACTGTAACTTTACCCCAAACATCAACTGCTTCAGAATCGCAAAACACTTCTCTGCCATAGCTCAAATGAATCATTTACAAATATTTCATATAGCAAAAGTCAAGACATTTGACTTTGCACAATCTGATGACAGCTGAAGGAGAGAATGCCTATGGAAAAAAAAGCATAAATATTTTTAAATAATAATAAATATTTGACCAAAAATATATTTTAAAAAATACAGACATATACTGTAGTACACAGTAAATTCTTTAGCGTAAATTTGACTCTATTTAGAGCGGGATTAAATAGATTCACTTTTAGAGTAATATTTTCACTTGGAATAGAGTAAAATAAACAATTGGAAGAAATAAAAAATAAAAGTGACTCAAGGTAGGAACGAACTCACGACCTTCAGCTTGGGAGACAGCCAATCTACTCCTTGAGCTATGCAGCTCCTGTATTCTGCTAGTATATCGCTCATGTTCAACTGCAGCGGGTTCCATGATTGCATGGAATCTTCCTAACTCCGAGACCAAAAACGGTCTCTTGGAGAAAAGCAATCAGTAGGAGGGGCATAGCTCAGGTCTCCCAAGCTGAAGGTTGCGAGTTCGTACCTCAACCCTTGAGTGAGTTTTATTTTATATATTTTTTATTTTTTTATTTTACTCTCTTCCTGAGTTTACTCCAAAACTGAGTCAAATTTACATTACAAAATTTACTGTGTAGAAAATAGTAAAACCCAGTTTAGATTTTAGAAATATTAGACAAAATCACATTACAAAAAATAGAAGTTTGTCTGTCTATATTCTATCTCTCTCTCTCTCTTGCAGTATGGTTCACAAGTGTTTAAAACGTCTGCTTCACAGTTTTTGTGCTTTGGATTTAATTTGCGAGTGCTCAGGCTCCCTCCTGCATTCCAAAATCCCTGCATTTTAAACATCCATAAAACAAAAAAAAAGAAAAAATATCTAATTTTTTTTTGTATTTGAGTAATCCAGTATTAATTAAAAGTAATCAAGTTACATTACATGAATATTATGTTACTTGGATTACATTGCTAACTATATCAGAGTCAATTTTTAGAGTTACCCTCCCCAGTCTGCTGCTTCAAATAAACCTTGATGCCTGGCGATCGTGGCACGCGTGTGCATCCGCCTGGCAACCCGGCGCACTCGGCGTTACCGACGTCCGCTGCCGTCATCGCCGCGTCTGCCGGATGCCAAGTCAACGAGAAGTGGAGCAATGAAGTGAAGTGAGGTCACGCATATTGTTATGCAAAGGCCGAGCTGCTTCTACTTTTATCTCCATCAGTCTTCTTACTTTCTTTTTTTTCTTCTTCTTCTTCTTCCTTACACCCCCCCTTTACTCCCCCCCCCCCCCCCCGCTGCACAGTGGGGGTAAGATGCATGCCGGTGCCCAGGTGGAGAGCGGGAGAAATCAATAGCGAGGCCGTTTGAAGTTTTCTGAAAGACTTCCCGGGGAAGGCGCGCTTGTCAGGGTGATAGATAAAGCTGGCGCCTCAGTCAGCCCCCCTGAAAGATGCGGCCGGAGAAGACGGGAGCGCCTCACCTTTTTTAAGTGGGGGCCCTAATAATAAAACAGCATGAATAAAACATGGCGGCTGAAGCCGTGCGCTGCATTAGCACCGCCGTGCCACCGTTATAAATGATACCGGTGGCCCCGCCGCCATTTGGGTAAAAGCCCGCAGCGTGCCTTTAAGAAGAGGGGGGGGGGGGGGGGGGCCTCGCCAGATGGATTGATACGTGCGTTGAACACATTTATTTTCATGTTAGGCGGCGCCAAGAAGAATAAGGACAAATTAGTAACTTTTAGTGCTGCATGCTGATTTATTGGTTCTGGACCGCTGAGGTCATGATGCTTCCAAGCAACAATTCATTGTAATAGTTACCTGAAATCAACAGCTTCAAAATCATGTTTTTTTCTATTTTAATAAATGTATAAAGGCATGTTTGTTCAAACACGACATGAAGCTTGCATGATGACTACTGTTTATCAGTATAAGAGAGTGGCAAAAAAGTCAAAATATCACAATGAGAGCCAAAGAGAGAATGATTAAAAAAATAATAATAATAATTAAATACAAGAAAATAATGCAAATTATTAGACAAAAACACTATATGAGAAGGTCAACAAAATAGACAAGTAAAAATGAAAAAATAGCAATGAATTAACAAAAAATTACACAAATATTTGGAAAAATATTCAAATAAGAGGGGGGGGGAGATGAAATACAACAAAGACCATAGGTCGTTTACCGTGCCCACATTTTCGAATGCTTTATGATGCAAAGCCTTGAAAAAATACCAGTACTGAGCACCGACTGCAGTAAGTTTTCTTCCGTCAATCTAGGTGAGTAAAGACGATCCTTCTTAGTCCATGTATTTTTTCAAGGCTTCGCGTTATAAAGCATTCGAAAAACGCACACACACACACACACACGCACACACACACACACATACCAAAAAAAAAAAAAAAGGGAGAACAATGATGATGACATGTCAAATGATCAATACTGAGCTCTCCCCAGAAAAAAAATAAAAATAAAAATAAAAAAAATAAAGCATTCGAAAATGTGGGCACTCACCGAAATCGTGAGAATCCGTTAACGTCGGGGCCGACGGAGAGACGTTGTGCCCACCTCTGGTAAAGACATTAGAAACAAATAAAATACCTGGTATGCCTTCTGCTGTATACTCCATATTAATAGAGCATGTAAAAACTACCGATGCAGGGGCAGCAGAGACAATAAAAACAGCAGAGGCCCCAGTATTGAACCCGGTGGAACACCATACATGAATATTGCACATATTCGTCTGACCACTTTCTTTTTTTTTTTTATCTCGACAAAGTATGAAGGGATTACAATAATAAAGAAATCACACGGCATACCATCACAATATCCACAAGTCGACTACTGAGCTCGTTCAAACTCCCTGCAGCACAGATTGGCCAAACAATATAAGAGGATAAAACCGGGGTTGAATGAAATGTGTTGAGAAATCTACAGCACTTGACGTCCATGATTATTGATCCCCTTCCTTATTTTGCACTCGAAGCTCTTCTTCGGCGTGTCAAAGTGCAAAAACCTCCGTGGCAAGGTTGCACAAATTCATCATTCATCACACAAAGAAAGCCCGGCCCGCCGCTCAAAGGCCGGAAAGCACTTCACAGGCAGATATAAATCTCCCGGCGCCGACGCCCTGACCTCGTTTGTTCGGCCCTGACCGTTTCTTACCCCGTGGCCCGTGGGCCGGTTACAACTGCCGGACCGCGGCGAGCTCTTCAGGCCCAAGGGTAAGCGGGGTCAAGTGGCCCGTCGCCGGGGTCAACGGCTTTCAATAACCGTGCCCCCCGGGGTCAAACTCTTGACCTGGCCTCCAACCGGGGGCCGAAGAGAGAGGTCAAGCCTTCGCCGCCTCCGCTTTGGCTGCTGCTTGCAGGTGTCGTGGCCCCCTCGTTTTGACGAAAGTGTAGCAGGGCATCCGCCGTGATACGCCTCATGCGGACATGATGGGCTGCTGCTGAGGGAGGCCTCGGAATTGCGCTTGTAGCTACTAACTGATCGACCTCAGTTTGACACGGCAAATCTTTGGAGATGTGTTGGGTAAGGTTCAAGTACATTAGCATAGCAGTAAATGGATTAAACCTTCATCCATCAATACTTGACAGTCAAGTCCATTTTCTTGTTTTTCCACCAAAAATACACCAAAATGTGTACAGTGGACCTCCATTATTCGTGGGGGAAAGGGACAAATAGCAATAATTAAGCTTAATGCAAACTAAACATAAAGCCATTAATATTTGTGAATTATTTTATTATATCTCTTTGACTGCCAAAAACGTTAAATAACGTTTAGTAAAATCCTATGGAGGAGTGCCAAAGACGTTAAAAGACGTTTGTTTCAAAACAGAGGTGAAACTAACCATTTTCTATTGTTGATTACTCAAAAAGGGAATAAGGTAGAAACAAACTTTTTTTTCTGATGAAAGATGAGAGTCCAATCTTTCATTTGGTGTTTCCATAGTCCAAACACATAATTTTCTGTGGACCTTGAAAGATCAGTCAAAAGATCAGTCAAAATGCTTAAATCGGCTGGCACCCACGGCATCCCTTTTCTAAAAACGTCTGGCAGTCAAAGAGTTATTTATTATTAATTAATTATGTATATTATATTTTGTTATTATATTTGTTATACTGTATTATATATTATATGTGAAAGTTGCTGAAAAGTTTGTCCCAAAATCAATAGATTATTTGAAGGGCTAGAACGATTAATTGGCCGGCACATTTAAGCGACCAATATTGACACAAATGGACTGAAAGGATAAAGTACTGTAGTGTAAAGCAGTGACCTTTTCTGCCTGTAATTCATACATATATCATCGTATATGTGAAGAGACTTTAAAATAATTATTTTGTTTATTCATTTTTTTTTTTTTTTTAATCGGCCCATTAACTCTTTGACTGCCAGACGTTTTCAGAAAAGGGATGCCGTGGGTGCCAGCCGATTTAAGCATTTTTGACTGGTCTTTCAAGGTCCACAGAAAATGTTGTGTTTGGACTATGGAAACACACATACTACCAAATGAAAGATTGGACTCTCATCTTTCATCAGAAAAAAAAGTTTGTTTCTACCTTATTCCGTTTTTCAGTAATCAACAATAGAAAATGGTTAGTTTCACCTCTGTTTTGAAGAAAACGTCTTTTAACGTCTTTGGCACTCCTCCATTGGATTTTACTAAACGTTATTTAACGTTTTTGGCAGTCAAAGAGTTAATTGGTTATTGGAATTTTAGTCTGTCAAATACTGTCATCGCTCAGTTATTTTTTCTGCGCATAGCATAGCATCCATGAAGTCGGCGCTTGAATAAGAAGCCACTATTCTTACATCACAATGCTGACAATCAAATCTTCTTGTTTCTCCACACTTTTGCCTCTCAAAGGCTTTTGCATAAAAACGACTAGACTTGCATAGATGCCGACTTTAAGCCATGTCACAGATGAATTTTGACATGTTCTGCATCCAACAGTGGCAAGAAAATCATTATGAACTAAAGGTTAACATGTTCTCTCAATATTACAGATTTCCATCTCTTACAAGTGTATCTGGAACGTGTCCCTCCGCAATAAACAGGTGTTCACCGCGCCTGTTACTGACCACTACATCCTCATACCAAAATAACTCAATGGTGTTTTTATTCCTAGTTTCCTCAAAAGTCAAAAATGGTGACACAGTGTTTACATGATGTCACGGAGCAAAGTGCACTCCGTGGACGAGTAGTGCTAACAAAGTCACACTCTATAAGTAAGTGTTTTCAGACACAGCCGCACACACTATATGAAGCCAAATGACATCATCGACAGCGTCCCATTGATCGCCATTAAAGCTTCCACTTTCGCCGTGTGTTCGCTCGCCGGAATTTATGACGACATTAGAACTCCTTCTATAAACAAGCGGGAAGGTGACAGTGAAAAGTGAGACAATAATGCGTTGCGTCTTGTTTTTCCCCACTCCTGTATGTGAGTAATTAACTCTGCCTAAAAGGTTGTCTGTTCATCGCCACGTGTTTGTTGGAGGCTGTTTGCAATGTTACTGTTTTGAATTGACAAAAGGAGCCAATCTTGGACATTTGTTACCGGACAATAGCGGTTTTGAAAACAGGTTGTTGGCCTCTGACGCCATCCCAGTTTGTAAACTTGGTCGTTGAACCGGCAAGACGGAATCTCATAGGTTAGCTGAGCGCTAGCTAGCTAGCTAGTATGACAGACATGACATGGATGGAAGACACAAATGGATTTAAAACTTTACCAAAAGCACATTGGGTTCGCCAAGGGCCCGTGTATGGTGAGGGAACCTAGAGGTTAAAGTAGGTTATTTTAAACGATAAATGAAAATTTCGGGAACACCTTGCGCCTTTTTGCTTCTCTTCCAATGCAGCTACCAATAGCATCTGCCATTAAAATGTTCCCGTATTCTCTAACATTTATTATGCCGAAAGGGGTTGAATGTGAAAGACAACCATAATGTGTATCAGTCGCTAATGCTAAATGCTATCTTGGGTCAAACATGATCAGAACTGAATGCCACTCACCATTATCCAACATTTTTTGCTCGACCCCAACAGCTATTGGAAGCTGGTTGTGCCGTTTTACCTCGTGCCGGTCACACATTGTAACTTTGCCAATATAACGCGAGAAAGCCCAGCTTGCGTTGTCTGACCGGCGACTGGCAAACCATGATTCTTAGATGGGAAAGCAAGCAGTTCTAGTTCTGGTCGACGTCTGCTACGTAAAGCCGTCCTTCTACCGATGCGAATGAGAACGCAAACAGGAATTTGGAAATATATAGGAAGGAATTTAATTAATTTTAATGCGTTTATCATATGACTCGCTATGACAACTGTGTGATTGTCGTACACATGGCAAAAAAACGGGATGCCGGGACAGGACCTGCGTAATATCGGGACAAAACAATGAGGTTGTCAAAGTCAACCTGGACACGAGAACCAAGGCTCAAAAACTGGACTGTCTCGGCCAAAACGGGACCTCTGATCACCCTAGAGCTAGCGCATACATTTGTTATCCGAATTGTGATGCCATGCTATTTTGTGCTAGTGTATTATGTAGGCTAGTATGTACATGTATGCTAGCTAATAACACTAAAGGTGGTTTGTTTGTGTTGAATAGTTACTGCAACAACCACTGAATAGTTAATAGATGTTAATATTGTAATATAAAAATTATTGTTTAGTTCGCTAAGACCAGAGGTGGCAAATCCAGGTCCAGAAAGGCAATACCCTGCCAGAGTTTGGCTTTAGCCCTAGTGCTAGCTAGCTAGAACTCCCTAGCAGGTAAACAAGCACCATGGGTGCTAGCTAGCTAGTTAGCTAGCTACATAGCAGGTAAACGAGCACCATGGGAGCTAGCTAGGGAGCTTGCTAACTAGCACCTGAGGCTAAAGCCAAACTGTGGCAGGATTTTTACTTTCTGGACCTGGATTTGGCACCTCTGGCTAAGACTCATTCAATGCATTGACAGAACTTAAAAAGTGGGAGTGTTGAACCTTGACATGTTTTATCTGAAGCGTATATTTCATTGCGGGCCCAGTGTGCTTGCACCAACGCGAGCTTGACAAGTGATAGCTGGCGTGATTACGTTTACAGATGAAATGTCAGCACGGCGGCAAGGCCAAAGTGCTGAGTGGTACTGACCCAGCAGATGGCGCCCGGCTTGAAGACCGTACGTCACGTGAAAATTTATGAAGTGGCTGATTGAGTCGTTTGGGCTGTCACGAAACTCCCATCGCGTCGCATAATAAAGAATTCGTTTTATTCCTTTTCCTCCCATCTCCCAAATTTTTAATTTTTAATCCGGACAGCGGCGGGAAAATAAATGCCTCTGTCCGCCAGGCTATGGTAAATAATTAAAATTGAAAATTGATTGTTTGCACCAGAGCTGGGATTTATGGGATAGGGGGCTCCACCGCAGCTCACCCCCTGGGGGACCCACGCACACACACACACACACACACTGGCCATGTTCCGTGTGCTAAGCATTTTTTCCACATTATTCCACCACCTAATATGCTAAGGCGAGTGTGTAAAAGGGGTGAGGGAAAAGCAGAAGAGGAAGAACAGCGCTTTGTTACACTGCCACCCCCCCCCCTCCTTCCCCACCTTTTTTTGGTTTGAAGAAAAATCAATAGATTGCAAGCCACCCAACTATTTGTATTTATCCCAATGTCCTAACATTCAAGGTCAAAGTCGCGGTTAAATTAAAAATCCGGCAACAGGTAAGCTAGTGCTTCCTCACCTCCCCAGCTCGGGTGGCCTCCCCGTGACAGCCTCAGCTGACTAATGAACGGGGGGTGGGGGGAGACAAATAATGGTGCACGCTGTTAAATTAATGAGGGCTGAAATCCGGCTGTGTTTTTTTTCCCCTTAATGCTGCTGACCGCGTTAACTGCGCCGTGCACGTGGGTGTTCGCCATAATGATAATTCACCTCGTGTAGCCGCCGCGCAATTCAAGATGGATCTACCTTGCCGCCCGTGGCTCGTGATGCATTTGCTCCACATCAATTAAGACTTGCCACTTTAAAACACACACACACATATATATATATGTATATATTTATATATGTATATATATATATATATATATATATATATATATATATATATATATATATACTGTATATATATATATTTATTTATATATATATACTGTATATATATATATTTATTTATATATATATACTGTGTATATATATATATTTATTTATATATATATACTGTATATATATATATATTTATATATATATACTGTATATATATATATATTTATTTATATATATACTGTATATATATATATATTTATTTATATATATATACTGTATATATATATATATTTATATGTATATATATATATATATTTATATATATATTTATATGTATATATATATATATATATATGTATATTTATATGTATATTTATATGTATATGTATATATATTTATATATATATACTGTATATATATATATATTTATATGTATATATATATATATATATTTATATATATATTTATATGTATATATATATATATATATGTATATTTATATGTATATTTATATATATATGTATATATATTTATATATATATGTATATATATTTATATATATAAAGCTTTATTTATGTATTTATTTATTTTATTGTGGCATGTGGCCAATATTAGATTCTGACTATGAAAACAGTGAGCAAAAATATTGCGATATCTCGGTATTAAAATGACAGCAGTAAATTGTCTTCTTTTTTTTATATTTGGGTAAATAAAAAAAAGCATTTTTTTAAATTAAAAATAATGTATTTTGTTTTTCAAGAAAATGTAGAATTTTCGGTACATTAAGATCCGTGTACAATGTTCATTTTAAATAAATAAATGTCAGCACTGGTGAGCTATTTTTAGAAACAGAGCTGTGGGCTACTCATGTTATCCTTAAGGCTAACTAGTACCAGATCATATTGTGTCCTGCTTAGAAGTCCCCTCAGCTCATTATGGTGAAAAGCCAATATTAGATTCCGACTGTATGAAACCAGTGAGCATAAATATTGCGATATCTCGATATTAAAATGAGAGCTCTAAAATGTCTTATTTTTTTACATTTAGGTAAATATATATATACATTTTTTATTAAACACAATGTATTTTGTTTTTAAAAGAAAATATATATATTTTTGGTACATTAAGAAAAATGTACCATGTTAATTTTAAATAAAACAATGTAATCACTGGTGAGCTATTTTTAGAACAGAGCTGTGGGCTACTCATGTTATCCTTAGGGCTAACTAGTACCTGATCATGTTATACCCTGCTTAGAAGTCCCCTCAGCTCATTAGCGGTTATTGAAACTTGACTTTTTAATACTGGTCTGACTGGCAATCGGCCCATGCCTAGACCACAACAATCTTGGTATTGCAACCATTTTGGGGAATTGCTGTAAAGTAGTTGAATTAAGAACATATCTATCATTCTACTACCACAACCCCCCGATATATCTGACTACAAGCAAGAAAGCATCAATCTCGATACAATTCAACTTTTGTCACTCTGCCCTTCAACACCTCACTGTTGCTCCACACACACACACACACACACACACACACACACACCCCAATATGGTGGCAAACATGCAAATGCGGGCGAGATAACCTCGGTGCCGTGTGTCTTAATAATTAAAAGACAGTGGTATGAAGTAGCGGGGCGGGCGCTGCTTTATTTATGAGAGGAGCGCGCACAGTGAAGTGATTGTGTTGAAACCAGGCGAGTCCTTGATCCCTGACATAAGGGTTTGTCTTTTCGGGGGCATATTTGAATATCAATGCGCAGACATGATCATCACCCCTGCTAGACAGACCACACACACTCGCAGTGAAGCGCTAGGGCGTGTGTGTGTGTGTGTGTGTGTGGGTTCAAAGGCAAGACGCATGATCAAACACACATCAATGGCGTGACTCACTGCATGTACTCGCATAGATAATGCATGTCTCCCTATGCAGGCTTACATACGTTAAGGGGTCAATCAGTGTGTCATCCTTTATTAGATTTGTATACTACAATTATTGTTAATACGACCACACAAGGGCGTTTTTCATTCTACACGACTCTTTTACCTTGTCTTTTAATACCAAACCTCTCGGTTGCGATTCATTATTAAGATAGCCAAGTGTGTGACGATGTAAATCGATTGCGGAACTGCTCAGATTATTTTTCCTGGTCACGTCTCAGCATTACACGGGGTCGCTTGTTACTAGGCAGAATAGGCGGGGGGGACAATCAGTCATTCCCCGTAGGCCAATGGATGACAGCAGCACTGAAGGAATTATTCTGAAAACATAAACATAATTAAATCTTCATCATTCACCGTTTTCATCATTTAGTCGGCCTTGACCTTGAGCTGAGTTATTGGTTTTGTGTTTTATGGTGAGTCGTCAAATTTGGAAATCTAACATTAAAAAAAAAAAAAACATTTATTAATTTTTTTTTAATTTATTTGTTTTTTTTTAAAAAAAAAAAAAAAAAAAAAAAAGGAGAGCAATGATGATGTCAAACGAATGAACAATACTGAGCTCTCCTGAAAAAAAAAAAAATTGGAAATCTAGAATTCTGCACTATTTGGGATTACTCAAGTAGTTTAGATTTGGTAGCAATCCTGCAAAATATGTAGGACAGCATCTATTGAATATTTTGGATAGCCTACTGAAAATGGAATAGAGTAATCAGGTGTTCCGATTAAAAAAACAAAACATTGCACTTAACTCTTTCACTGCCACTGACGTTTAAAGACGTCAAGTAAAAACCTACGCTTCACTGCCAATGACGTCAAAAGACGTCATCCAATGATTTTTTTTTTTTTTTTGAAACGGGTAGAGGAAACCCTTCCGCATGTCTGGAGAAAGTTTCAAGTCTGTCTGTTGTGCCTAATGACTATTTTTGGCCCCTAGAGGGCAGCGATGACTCTCTTTTGACAAGATCGGGTGGGCGTCAGTAGAGGCGGAGCTAGAGCGTCGAGCAGGAGATGAGAATGGAAGACAAAGGAAAAATGGCGGCCGGTCGCGAGGAGCTCACACCCGAGACGTTTTTTTCAAAGACCAAAAGCATCGCTGAAAAAGCGAAAACACAATGTGCAGAAGCATTCCCACAATTATGAACGTCGCTAGTTGACTAGTTGGCCGGCGGTTATGCTAAAACTTTGGCTAACGCTATTGCTAGCTTGGCTCGCAGTTCCGTCGCTGTAAACAAAGTACTACACTTACCAGATGCACCAACTTCCTCGCTCCCCATTCTCCAAGCTTGCTCTTTCTTCGGCTCACATTGGAAGCTTGCCGTGTTGTACATTATTTTCTCAGGCTACCAGGACGTGTGCCGTGTCTGTTATGTACAGCGTTAAGCGCATTCTTGATGCCGACTGCCGTTCGCAACATGATGCGTCTTCCTGTTCAAATTGACCAACTCGAAAAGAAATAGGCTTGCCCGACTCGTGTTGCCCCGGCATGGATTCTCGCTCCTACCAAACGCAAACCGCATTGACATTCCATAGCTCAATTCGTTGAGTCTGACCGCAGCGCAAGACAATCGTCCACCTCCGCAGCAATCCATCAAACCCGCCCTAATTCCGACACGCATCACTGCCACGTACTGTAAGGCTCCGCTTTTGTTAACACAACAAACACAGCCTAGCGTGCCGCGTGGTCGCCATCAGCATCACCGCGCTTGTAAAAAAAAAAATCAATTACCTGTACTTCCATGAAGGGACGGAGCGCTCGCACCATGTCCACCGGGGGAATTACTGGTATGAGGTGGTCTTGCAGGGGTCTCAAATAATTCCATCTCTTCACATTAGCGGGCCAATACACTTCCCTCGCTGCGCCCTGGGCAAGCACGCTCATTAGATCTGCATTGGCTTCTTTTCTCTGAATCAGAAAGGCATTGGAAAACAATACCTATCGCAAATACATGCGCACTCTATTGGATCATTCATTCATCACACTCAAGATGTTCGGTCGGGCCTCTGACCTTGTAGAGTTGATTTATAGAGTTTTGTGTTTAATGGCTAGTCATCAACTTTTGCTCCAGTGATGAAAACAGTCTTTACAACGTAGCGTCGCCACCGGGCATTTGGAGTTTTAGTTCAAATTTGGTAGCAACAGGACAACATCGCGATGACAACAATGGTTTTGCACTCTAAAAACACGTTGGGTCGAAAATGAACCGATCCTCTACTTTGGTCGTTTTGACCCAACTTTGAGTCAAGAAATGGGTCTTTCGACGTAAAACAACTCATAAATATTGGTCAGATCCTTTACTTGGGTCAAAAAATTGGGTCATTTTGTATAAAACAACCCAGAAAGTTGGGTCAAATTGACCCATGAAGTGGATCGGTCCATTTTTTAAAAATCCATAATTCAGGGATGTGATTTTTCCGCTAATTCGCGGAATTCCGCTTTTTTTTATCTCCCCCCCCCCCAAAAAAAAAAAAATATTTTTTTTTTTGGTAGTTCATTGTGTATGCACATGACTCCGACAGATAACATCTTCTGCTATAACAAAGACATTTGTGGTATGCTCTAATATGAGTTACTTTTCATTTGGTCATGATACAATTATTTGTTCATGAAATTTGAACTCTTCAACATTATTTATGTGTTAACTTAGTAATCACATTAGTTAGATATGATGATATTCTCAGTGATAGTTTTTAAAAGCAAAGACAGTCCAATGTTTTTGAATGTGACTGATTTTGAGTTGACTAAATGTTAAAAATAAAAACTAAACTAAAAAATGTTGCCATTTTATATGGGATAGTTCAATATACATTGAAAATTTATGCTGTTGTTTTGTCTATTTCTTTGTCATGTGAGTGCATTGAAAGTACTTAAAAACACGGAAAACCCATGAGCTCCCCTTGTCCCCCCACCGGGGTACTGCCCTAGACCTAGCTGGGTGCCAGCGGCCCCCAGACCCCCGGCTAAATTTTCAGATAATTTCACTTTGGTCAAATCACATCCCTGATAATTGGGTTACTTTTTGACCCAGCTGTTTTTAGAGTGTTCAATAATGAGTTCAATTTTGTTAGCAATTGGACAAAAACTCGAGGATGAGTTCGCCATTGAAGGGCCTCTTGAGTTATTTGGTGTTTTGTAAAGTCAGCAAATTTTTCCAACACATTTAGTAAAGTTGAGGAATGTTTCTTAACTCTTTGACTGCCAGACGTTTTCAGAAAAGGGATGCCGTGGGTGCCAGCCGAACTATCATCGCAATTAAATGGGCTTTTGATTATGAAAGATGAGGGCTTTTTCCGACACACTCAAATTGATGTATGGATGTCATGACGAAGGTAATCGATGATTATTACGGCGACAAATCCGTCCTTGACTGTTCTCAAGAAATTTGTTAGTGCTAAAAAATACCAAAAGTCTTAAAAAAGTCTTTAAAAAACAACAAAAAAAACAATTATGAACATTTACTACACATTTTCCACGAAAACTGACTGATCCTCCTTTGAAACCTTTCTTTAAAATTCTATATTGAAACCCTACTTAGAAACCTTAATTCTTTGACTGCCAGACGTTTTCAGAAAAGGGATGCCGTGGGTGCCAGCCGATTTAAGCATTTTGACTGATCTTTCAAGGTCCACAGAAAATTATGTGTTTGAACTATGGAAACACACATACTACCAAATCAATGAAAGATTGGACTCTCATCTTTCATCAGAAAAAAAAGTTTGTTTCTACCTTATTCCGTTTTTCAGTAATCAACAATAGAAAATGGTTAGTTTCACCTCTGTTTTGAAAAAAAACATCTTTTAACGTCTTTGGTACTCCTCCATAGGATTTTACTAAACGTCATTTAACGTTTTTGGCAGTCAAAGAGTTAAATTTGATCAAGATCCAGCCCTGCTTGAAATGCAATTTAAAGGTTGGTGGTGGTTATGAGTGTGTTGATACCTGGAGTGACTTCAGCATCCAAACAGGAAGCAAACGAGTGTGTGTGTGTGTGTGTGTGTGTCATGTGTCTGGTTTTAATGTGTGATATGGTAACGTGTCAAAATATGGAGAGAGAAAAGCGGCACCTTTGTGCGCACACACACACACACACACACACACACACACACACACCTTTTGCCACGAGGCTTTTTCATGAGTCCACTGGAATCACAACATAATACTCTAGTAGAAAAGCTGTTTACTGATATTCCACTTGCACAAGGGGAAATAAAAATGAAAACAAAAGTTTGTTTGTTGAAATGCTCCATCGGGAGAAAATATACAGGTTCTTGCTGTGAAGTAGCAATGAATAAGCAAAATCTTTTTTTTAGCTGCTTGTTTTTCAAACTAATTCATTTATATCATTTTACCCATGACAAGTTTCTCGACTCATGACTTGGCATCTACCCGGTCCAAGATCCGCCATTTTCTTTCCCCGCTGAGCCGTAACGTTGTTGCACATTCAGAAACAGAAAACAACTCACTAAATTGAACAAAACCCGTGATTGGCGACGAGTCGAACCCAAGCTCTGCGCACAGGTGTGTACACGCACATGGGGAAAAAAAAATCTCAGTTATTCACTTCCTCCCACACAAGTACAGGAATCCCATCACAGGGATCCATCTCTCGTATGCTACGCTATTAATAGCTAATATGCGGCACCATTAGCATGCACGGAAAGCCCCCCCCCCCCCCCTGCACTATTAATAGGACGTGTCCAAATCACGGATGTCGCATTAGCGGCTAACCGCTACAGCACGTTGGGGGTTTAAGTGTTGCTAACCGAGCGTGCCTGCTTTATTATGCCTTGTGTGAATAATAAAATCATCACCGCCACACCTCTTTCACTCCTTTTTTCCCCCCCATCTCTCTCTCTCTCTGGCTCTCTAAGCATCACATTGTGAATATTTAACTTCCTAAAATAGGTGATTTGTAGTCCTCTGAGGGCCGTACAAGAAGTTAGGACAACTTGTAGTGTTTTATTGCCCACCGCTATTCACTACAGGCAAGTATCAAGTTGTTGTTGTTTTTCCCCGGTGCTATTTTTAGTGGTATGCATGTACCGGTCTGCATTTAGGTTGAGGACGTAATCAGCGCTCCTTCTTCCAAAGTGTCCTTAAACTAAACACCGACTTGTGTGTTAATTGTCACCTCGTCAGCTGAGAACTACTGATTTACCGTACAGTTGAAGTTTAGTGCTTTAAAAAAAAGAGAAAGTTTTATAGTGGGGATGACTGTACCGTTATTTTGACAATTTGCGTACAAAACTCGAAGTTGATCATTGGCTTACTTAAGTCCAAGTATTTTCCACCTTAACCGACACCTGACACATTTCGAGTCTCGGTTCTAATGTTCCCTCCCATGAATACGTTGGAGGTCATGCTTCAATCCCCGTCGCCTGTCAACGGAGAGCGGCAGAAAAGGTCCCTCATCCCAACAACCTCCTTGGATTGGCCATTATCCTTCCATAAGGTCACAGCTTGACAGCCAGGACCCGAAACAGCAGCGAAGGAACCCCCCCCCCCCCCCCACACACACACACACCCCTTCCTTCCTCCAGGAAATTGATTATTGATCGTGAGCAACAACATAACTGATTGAGGGTGGCAACGAGACAGGCAGAGCGAGGGGAGGAACACGAGCGAGACCGCAGGGCTCAATAAAGAATGATTGAAGCGCGTCACCAGACGACATGCTGACAGGAAGCCGAGCGGAGACGGCGGCGGCGGCCGCCGTTCGGTCCCTTCGAAGGCCTCGGAGTTTCTCGCCGTCGCCTTTTAGCATTCTGTGTTGTGATCTTTGCTAATGCAGTATATTTATATACAGTATTGTGACTAAGTGCATTTCAAATTGGAATACTGTCGATAGTATTATGTTTAACACATTTTTATGCTGCGTGAAAATTTGAAGCCTAACTAGACTAAGAAATTGTGTGGGAATGCTGAATAGCTAAATGCTAATATTGGAATGCGTGTGGAATGCTTTAACAATAATGTTAAATGACATTGAAAAAAATGGATGTTTAAGCTGCAGGATTAAAAAATAGAAAAATAGAATTTTGAATCTCTACTGCCACCTGTGGCCATAAAATGAAATTGCACACTCCGCGCACATGATGTCACATTCACAGAGTGCGGGAAATTCAAACCCGAATCCAGTCTGCAAACTACTGGCGAAAGGCTTGTGGGAGTTAAGCTAAGGTGTTAATCTACTAATTAAAAAATGTTTCAGTCATAAAATGGTCAAATAAAAAGACTATTCAGAAGATATTTTGGGTCGAATTGTTACATAGGGCAGCTTTAAATAATTGAACAATGACTATTACGTGAAATTGAAGTTGTGCTAAATTGTATTCCAAGTGGGCAATCGAACCCTGAATTTCCACATGCCAGTCATTTGCTTTAATGACTGCACTATTGTGGATATGGCTGTGATTTTTGTAGTAGTCAATCCCGGAGATATACCGGTAAATTACTTTTCATCCTTCAGTTTTGAAACTTAAAACTATGGAATCCAGCAGTCCACTATTAAAGAACTTGAGCACCTTAACTCGCATCAGTGGTTATACCACGCAATCATGATGTGAAGTTAGTTAGCCATCTATACCCACATAATGTATGTCCTTAATGCTGATGTAGCACCTTTAGAGTGCCTCATTGATGGCCTTGAGTGTGCGCACATCATGTTGCGAAAGACGGAACATCAAGAGGGGGGGGGGCGGTAGGTTGAAGATGGGGCGGGGACAAAATGGACAGTCCAATGTGATGTCCGGCGTGTGGACAGGAGCTCACGCTGGCGTGGCCATTTTAGAGCGCCTCGTCGTCAAAGCATATGAAATCCCTGCGATGACATCTGGACATGTTGAGCAGTGAAAATAAGGTGAATTAAAGCAAGTTTAAAAAAAGAAGCTAACCGCTATTACCACGGGTGCTCGCTGTAATGTGGTCCTGCTCTGAGCTTTGACGGTTCGAGACCAGCGAAATTACAGATGAAATATTCATAGACAAAGCTTCTAAGTACAATAATTGCATATAGGACAGGAACAATGAAGGCAAGCAGGCAGGACGTCAGTTCCAAGTGGTTAACAGAGGGAGGGCACTAATTATTTAAAGGCGGTTTATTTCCATTTGAGTCTCTTTAATATCCGTTACATCATGATTTAATCAGCCCGCATAAATATTCACGGCCCACGCCGAGCGGCAAAAAGCCTCTTGTTCAACACCCAATGATATTGATTCAAGTGTTATTACACATTTTGCTCAAATAAATGAAATACAATTACCACCTAGATAGCATATTCCCCCTCTGCCATCTTCTCTCCTTTATTTCTCCCTGCTCCATATATAGCCCCCTCCCCCCCCCCCCCCATTTGTAAACTCTAACCCCACCCTCCCCTCATCCAATCACCTTTCTGGAAGCACGGTGAGAACATTGTGATGAATAACAATTGGCGAAGGGAAATGTTTGGATGCGCCACTGGATGCCGGCGCGCTCGCTGTATCGTGAGATGAGCTAAATGGAGTTAATATCCAACATCGCACATCACACTAGAGGTGAGAACATATTGCACGGGGACATTATCACACGTAGAGTAACACACTGTAATCAGTAGAAAAACTCCCAATTGAACCTGTGGGAATTCATTTATTTACTCCAACTAATATGCAAAACTAACAAAAAGTTAGATGAGCAGCGTTCATATTTTTTCTATACATGTTTATATCCATACTGTGAGACCCTAAATACTACTTAAATGTCTACTGTAGCCTATATCCTTAATTGATTAACAATAAACAAATACATATATAATAAACCCTCCATGACAGATTTGAGGTTTGCAGTCCCGCTATTTTGCAGATTTGTTTTTGTTACATGTTAGTCTCTCGTTTCCACTATGGAGCACTCGATGGCGGCATTCTTATTTAGGTTGAGACAGTGTAAATCTAAAAGAGGAACAAAACAGGAAGTACTGGATTTCAGCACAGCCTAGTTTTTTGTTGAAAATTATTGAATGTCATCCTGCTTTTTATGCCTACAGAAAGTGACAGCTATAGGTTAATATAAGAATGTACATCTTTGGGTATGTATATTGTGAGATGATAAGCTGTTTAAGAGTGTTAAAGAGCTTTAAAAAACGTTTTTAGAGTGTATTTAAACCAGGTATTTCTAGGGGGATTACGGTTGAGGTTGCGGGTTCAATCCCATGCCATTTTGACCAAATTGAAGTATCCTTGAGCAAGATATTGAATCCCCCCCCCAGTTGCTCCTGATGTTGCGTCATCAGTAGATGAATGAGTAGTCGACTGTAAAGCACTTTGAGGGCCTTCTATGGTGCAGGGATGTGATTTTTCCGCTAATTCGCGGAATTCCGCTTTTTTTTTATCTCCCCCCAAAAAAAAAAATTCCGATTTTTTTTTTTTTTTTTTTTTTTTAGTAGTTCATTGTGTATGCACATGACTCCGACAGATAACATCTTTTGCTATTACAAAGACATTTGTGGTATGCTCTAATATGAGTTACTTTTCATTTGGTCATGATACAATTATTTGTTCATGAAATTTGAACTCTTCAACATTATTTATGTGTTAACTTAGTAATCACATTAGTTAGATATGATGATATTCTCAGTGATAATTTTTAAAAGCAAAGGCAGTCCAATGTTTTTGAATGTGACTGATTTTGAGTTGACTAAAACTGCCATTTTATATGGGATAGTTCAATATACATTGAAAATTGATGCTGTTGTTTTGACTATTTCTTTGTCATGTGAGTGCATTGAAAGTACTTAAAAACACGGAAAACCCATGAGCTACGCCCCCCTTGTCCCCCAACCAGGGCACTGCCCTGGACCTAGCTGGGTGCCAGCGGCCCCCAGACCCCCGGCTAAATTTTCAGATAATTTCACTTTGGTCAAATCACATCCCTGATGGTGGAAAAGCGTTATATAATTGATTGACCATTTTATGAAAACAAAACGAAGCCTAACATTTTCCAACAAAATTTTATTAGCATTACAGATTCCAACTGTGGGGCTTAAATAACAGTGTTTGTAATTAGGCGCATAATAATAAATAGTTATATTAGGGTCTGTCACTGTCAAAAAAATGGACCAAATTCACCATCAATGTCACATTTTTCTCATTAAGTTGGTTTTGTGCAGTGAGAAGAGCCCGAACTCGACATCGAAGCCATCTTGTTTTCAAGTATTTATTGTATTTTTTTTTTACCAAATTATTATAGTCATTGTTATTATTTTGGGTATTTTTTTAGGCAGTTTGTATGTCTATGCTTGGACTTGATAGACATCCGCGCAAGTGTCAAATTGAACTACTATTTTACAAGTCAAGTGCTTCTCAGAAGGGAAGGAACTCTGTCTTATAAAGGGAAAACTTCCTTTATAGTTCTCCCAACTTTACGATATTCCATGATGTACTGCGCACAGAATCACAGCTGCCGTGTTGAAGAAGCGCGTCCACTAGAACGCATAAAGTGAATATATGTTTGGGAATATCTATATAGAGAGTGTCAGAGAATATTGTTCCATTTCACGAGACAGCTGAGCTGTAATCGGCCTGAGGGGACACTTACAAACACATGAATATGACCCGAGCCAGACACAAAGAGATGACACACACACACGCGCGCGCGCACACACGCAAATACATTTGTGTGGCAAGACAGACACAAACACAGACAGTGTGGACATAAGCAAGACTGTGCAAGGTGTTTGATGCATGCATAAATACTCTCATGCATGCATGAGCACCAGCACATACGTACACACACACGCACACACATACTGTATACACACAGACCCACACTGCTACTCACCTTAATTGGCCCACCGAGCAACACTTAAGAAGCCTTTGAGAGGAAGACGGTGGGAGATAGACATGGAGGAGGAAGGGGTGGGGAAGAGATGAGTGAGGGCATGAGGAGGAGGAGGAGAAGAAGAAGAAGAAGAAGAAGAAGAAGAAAGCTCCCCATGCGTTTCCGTGGGTAATTACAGATGCAGATTTGCCACTTGCAACATGGCTGCATTCATTTCCATCCGCGCTCTGCCCTTCCCCGCTGCCCCTGGGGAGGCACAGACGTAACGTGCGTGCGTGCGTGCGTGTGTTGGAGGAGGCAAATCTGAGAATCTGCATAACAAGCTGCCAAATAAGGAAGGGAAATGGAAGCGTGCGTGTGCGCGTGTTTCGTGTAGTCACATCCGGAAAGTATTTGGACAGTTTTGCCTTTATGCATCTCTGTGATGGATTTGCTTGAAGTAAATCAATATCGAATGAAAATGTAAGGTTTAAGATTATTTGAAGATTTTTTTTTTGCCATGGCACTTTTGCTCCCTATTCAAAGCATTTGAATATATTATTTATTTACGTCTTTAACTCTTTTACTGCCAAAGACGTTAAATGACGTTCTGCAAAAACCTACGGAGGAGCGCCAAAGACGTTAAAAGACGTCCTCCCATTTTTTTTTTTTTTTTTTTTTGAAACGGTTGCTGGGAAGGCTTGCGGAGCTCTCCTGAAAGTTTTAAGCAGGTCTCGTGAGCCTAATGACTATTTTTGGCCCCTAGAGGGCAGCGATGACTCTCTTTTGACAAGATCGGGTGGGCGTCAGTAGAGGCGGAGCTAGAGCGTTGAGCAGGAGATCAGAATGGAAAACAAAGGAAAAATGGCGGTCGGTCGCGAGGAGCTAACGCCAGAGCCGTTTTTTTCAAAGACCAAAAGCATCGCTAAAAGAGCACATTGTTGATGACGATGATCATCATCGATGATGAAGATGAGGGTGACTCCGTGGTTGGGAAGCATTGACGCGGCAGTAGAAGACGTTAGATGGAGCTAGATGGAGGAGGGAACGGGCAATGGCGAGCGTTTGCAAGCAGCTCTACACTTACAAGACGAAAGGCATCGACCAACGCTAAAAGAGTACATTGATGACGATGATGATGAAGGTGAATCCGAGCTTGACGGCGAAATTGGAACCGCTGACGCGGCGGCTATGACGGTGTCGTAACGCGGAGCGCAACCGAGCACGCACAGGCGGACGTTCGATCGGACGACGAAGAGTGCCCCGAGTCCAATGCATATTCATCGGAGGAGTGTTACAGTCTGCTACTTGCTATTTATTCCCCGGAAAAAAAGGAAAGTGTAACGTGTAAAGTTTGCACGCGAAACGGACAAAGTAAAAGTAAACTTGTGCGAGTCCAGCGGCGTCTCCTTGCACGCAGGAGAGCGTTATAAAAAGAAAAACTGTATTTGAAACATCCACATAATTGTAAGTAGTACCACAGTTGCACACATTTGGAAATAGTTTGCGAAATTGTTTTGTCAAATTGTTACACTGTTGAATGGAAATAAACGCGTTTTGCAATCAAAAAACACTTTTTCATTGTTGGTGAAAGCGTTTTACAGAAGTAAAGCACTATTTAGGTGTTTGTGGCATCATTCATGGACAAAAAGAAGTGTACAATTCACTAGAGTGCATGAAATAACATCGTTTCACAAAAAGCTCTTTTTCTCCGTTTTTTGTTTCAAAACAGAGAATTTCGGTGAAAGTAACCATTTTCTATTGTTGATTACTGAAGAACGGAATAAGGTAGAAACAAACTTTTTTTTTCTGATGAAAGATGAGAGTCCAATCTTTCATTTGGTCGGATGTGTGTTTCCATAGTCCAAACACAACATTTTCTGTGGACCTTGAAAGATCACTCAAAATGCTTAAATCGGCTGGCACTGGCGACATCCCGTTTCTGAAAACGTCTGGCAGTCAAAGAGTTAACATTTTCACCTAAAATAATCTCATCCTTCATGGCGAGATTTTAATTTGAAGTTGTTAATTCTTTCTGTAACATAGTTTGTTCCACCAGATGGCGCTACTTTTACTCTTTCAAAGCATGCAGCAAAAATGTCACATACTATAATTTGCAACACAAGAAGAGTTCCAAAATATCAAAATGATCCTATTATAAACCTGAATGTTAGAACATCAATTAGAACTTCTGGCTTTCAAGATGTATTTTTTTATATGAGTCCTAGTGATGGCACTACATTTTCTCATTCAAAGCATGCATAAAAATGCCATGTTTTATTTACCCCTTGTTTATCCCACTGTAAACAAATTCAATTGTTAATGTTCCTATTGAATGTGGGCTACACAGTTTCAATTTTGTATTTGCCCACTAGATGGCACTACGTTTTCCTTTTCAAAGCATGCCGAAATATGTAAAAATGGTCCCAGCAAAAAACATTTCTCTTACCATAAAATAATGCGTTGGTTACAAAATTGCTATTGATATCAATGTTAATAATCAAATATTCATTTCATTCATTGTTTTACTTTTTATTATTTGAATTCAATAAATATAATGAATAATGTTGAAAACTTGATGTGCTTAGTAAAAGTTTTTACAGCATTTTTTAACTGCAGGACTAAATTATTAGAATTGTTCAAAAAAAAAAAATAATTAATTTTCCTGTGGGGTTATTAATTTTTCCCATCCATGCTTATATGTACTGTATATTAATTTGTCATTATCGCTTATGATAAAACGTATGTTCTCGTGTCGTATCCGTGTTTTTTTTTTGTTTGTTTACACTGCGTCCACCTTGGATCGGTTGCCCCTCAATCACAGGCCAAAAACGTTAAATAACGTTAAGTAAAATCCTATGGAGGAGTGCCAAAGACGTTAAAAGACGTTTGTTTCAAAACAGAGGTGAAACTAACCATTTTCTATTGTTCATTACTGAAAAACAGAATAAGGTAGAAACAAACTTTTTTTTTCTGATGAAAGATGAGAGTCCAATCATTCATTTGGTAGTATGTGTGTTTCCATAGTCCAAACACATAAATTTCTGTGGACCTTGAAAGATCAGTCAAAATGCTTAAATCGGCTGGCACTGGCGACATCCCGTTTCTGAAAACGTCTGGCAGTCAAAGAGTTAATAATCATGATGATAATTCATCGTTTACACAGTATAAAAATCAAGCTAATATAATCTTCATCCCACTCGTCTTCCACCTTGAGAGAGTACAGGTGTTCGCCTCCGTCTCAGCCTTCAGCGGCGTGGAGATTGATGGCCAGCACGCGCTCTTAGCAAGAACGTGTTGTGTGCCAATTTTCGCTTGTGAAGTCTATCGTGAGGCTCTCTGTCTTGGGTTTTATAACCTGCATAGTCGATGCACACACACACACACACACACACACACTCACAAACGCACACACCTCCACTGTAAGACCACCTGGCTTCCCGCGAGCCATCCGCCAGCCAGCGGCTCGGCCCGATTAATTATCTCGGCGCTTAATTGAATGTAGAGGGACTCTACAGGGACAGCTCATTAAACTGATGTTTGTCTCCGCTGTTTATCTACGCCCGGCTAAAAGATACACACATGCGGGGGGATGCCTTACAATACAGTATGTGTGGACAATTTTGCTGCAAATCTGGATAAAGGTGCACATCCAGCCATTTTTTTTTCTCCATACACAGTAGGGTAAATAATCAATTCAATTGAAATGAAATTAATTGAATGTGCTATGTACTGTTTGCATCAATGGAACGAGAACTTTGAATTTGGACAACCAGACCGTTACATATTTTGAATATGTGAGCTGGTACTTGCAAAGATGATGTTCCCGTAATATACCGTATATTTCGAGTCCTGTCATATATAACTAACAAACAAACAAATACAAAACGTCATGCTCACATACGCAAACAGAAAGTAGCCTACTGACTAACTAAATGAATGGACAAACATCCGTGATATGATCAATTTCTCACTTTTGTTAGAGGTGTCGCTGGTTGGATCCAAAAGCACGGAATAGGATTAGGGGCCAGTGAAATGAGAAAAAAAAAGTTTGGCAGAATTCTCACTTTATTCTCAGAATTCTCACTTTAAAGTCAGAATTCTGTTCATTGTTCATTTATTTCAGGCAGCAATCATAATCAACAATTTATCAATTTCTCCAGACAATACTTAACTAAACCTAGCCTGAAAAGGAGTGGGAAGTCCCACCCCTAAAACTCCCCTAATCTAATTAATATCAAACTATGAAAACAAATTTAGCTACTTTCTTGCAAGTTTGCAGTAACCAACAGCGGTTTCCATGAATAATGAAAAACAGGAAGTAAGAGAGCCACTACATCGTGATAACTTACATTGATGTTTCTGCATTTGGCAATTTATTATTATATTATATTATTAGTATGGGATTTTTTTTAATGGGATTTTTTTTAATGGGCTTTAGGTGAACTGATGAATACACACACACTCGCACGCATGCACGCACACACACACGCACATACACATACTCACCCACATACAAAAAAAAAAAAAATATATATATATATATGTGTGTATATGTATATATATGTATATATATTTAAAAAAAAACATTTAAATTTTTTTAATTTATTTGTTTTTTAAAAAAAGGAGAGCAATGATGATGTCAAATCGAATGAACAATACTGAGCTCTCCTGGAAGAAAAAAAAAAAAGAAAAAAAGAAAAACATGAAGTAAAACAATGTGTTAATTAATTAACATGACATCAAAAGCTCATACCAGCAACAAACAGCACTTATCAATAATTCTAAGACAAAAGTATACCAAAAATGGTAATGGACAATATGCACGCAATGATAAAAAAGCAGCAAGCTCAAACATACACTATCACAATAAGATTAATATTCTGACTTATTCTCAGAATTCTGACTTTAAAGTGAGAATTTATCAGTTTATAAGGTACGCCCGGGATTCTAGCCTCCCCTTCCTCCCCCCCCGAAACCCCCGACCCCCAGTGGCCATCTTGGACAATTTATTAGGTACGCCCGGCATTCTCGTCCCCTACCCACCCAGGGTGGCGGCCATCTTTGCCTATTGATTAGGTATGCCTGGGATTCTCGCCCCTTATTTCAACAAGTGACCCTATTTCAACAGGAAATGACCCGGAAGTGGCCTAAAATCAACAGGAAGTGAACTGATTTCAACAGGAAGTGAACTGATTTCAACAGGAAGTGACATGATGAGAATAAAGTGGGAATCCTGCCAAACTTTTTTTTTTTTCTCTCTTCTTTGGCCCTAATCCTCTTTCGTACAAATGGAACTATCCCCTCACCCAATTAAAAAAAAAAAAGGTACAGCTGTTTGTATTATCCTGAAAACTAGCTTGAATCTGAGGAATAACATCATCGTTATGCTTTTTGAGTCATGACGGAACTCTTTCTCCAACCCTAAAACGAAACAAAAAATGGCATAGTCCCATTAAAAGCCCCACCCCAGAATTGTAAATGGTACAATCCCTTCACCTTACATCACAAATCACTTTTATTAAGAGTGTTTCCCAACATGGATTCTTTACACAGACCACGACCTGCGAGGCCTTATGGAAGCAATGCGTTATTAATAGAGCGCATATGTGATGAGTTGTAATTAATGCAAAGCACTTTAGATGTAACAAGCAAGCCCTTGGTCTCGGCATTAAGCCTTCCATTGTTGCCCTGATAACAAGGATTCTCTCGGGGGGGGGGACGCGGGGGTGCTGGGGTTCTAGTGCATCACTCTTCTTCTCGTCTTTGTTTTTTATCTCCTCCCTCCCGTTGCCGCTGTCATGTAATCCTCAACGCCGCGACTCGCTAATGATGTCATCGTGTTGACGCGGAAGGCGATTTGAGGCGGTGTCCTATTTTGGAATATCTGGCTTCGTCATCAGTGGGTTATCGATTGCCGTTCCCTGTAATGAGAGTAATTACATAATGAAATAGAATGTGAAGAACCAAGCTGTTTTTCAATGGACATTGTGCCGCTCCTTCTCGTGTGTGTATGCCTTGGCCATTGGGGGGCAGTATAGTGCAGATACAGACACACACGAGGAGTTGACTAATTAAGATGAAGCAATACTAAATTTGATTATTATTGTCTGACCATGTTTTGCCCCACCTCAATTGGGAGTGGGAAGAAACAAAAAAATGTTCACCATCTGCCAAACTGCTTCTTGTTGTGAAGTAGCTTGACTTGAGTTGAGTTCTCTGCCGCCATTGCTTGTGGCACAAACCAAACTTTTTGTCATGGTTTTCAGTTCAAGTCAACGGTCGTCACTCACTTTGTGCCAGCCGGAAGCACCCGGGCACCTATTGTTTACAAACATTATGCAAAGGCCTGCTGATGGTCCGTCAGCCTAACTACGCAACAACATTGTCCAAATCAATGATCATCCTCGCGCCTCCGCACCTCCGAGCTCGGTCCGGGTCCTGTTAAAGCACCTCGAGGCCTCGTCAACCCTGCCAGATCACCCATTTCATCCCCATCTGGGGGCCATCCATCTCAGCAGGCCGCAGCCAGGCTCCATTACTCCCAGACGAGCTGTGAAATGGCCATTATGTGTGTGCAGGCATGTGAGAGGCGGGGCGGGCGCGGAGGAGACGGGCCTCCGAGTCGGCTGGCGGCTTTTAGCGGCCAACAATGGGCCTCGTATATGGCGTTTCAATAGCCTGCTTCGGTGCTTGAACACAAACACGACGTCAGCTTGCGATTCAAATGGAGGGGCGCGAGCACGCAAAACGTGTTAGCTGCTCCAGAATAAAAATTGCTGTGCAACAGGCTACTTCCCAGCATGATTCATTTGACTTTACTTTACTTTTATTTAGAGTGGCTGTGACACCTGTGAACGTCTGCATTTTTAATTATTGCAATGTTATGCTAATTTCTGGGAGCCCGTCTATGATGTTTCCCATTATATGATAGCATTAAGCTAGCAGCCTTTTGTTATTGTATAATTGGTTTGAACGTATGGTGTTAAAATATACTCTAGTGCAGGGTTCACCAATTCCGGTCCTCGAGGTCCGGAGTTCTGCAGGTTTTAGATGTTTCCGCCTACCAACACACCTGACACTAAAAATCAGGATCGATATCAGGCATGCTGATGAGCTGATTATATGAATCAGGTGTGCTAGCGGACGGAAACATCTAAAAACCTGCAGGACTCCGGACCTTGAGGACCGGAATTGGTGAACCCTGCTCTAGTTTTTAGGGGACGTCTTCATGGGGGTTTTGAAGGAGTTGCGAGAACTGTTTGTGGTCCACCACATTTGCTCAAGTTCCTGCATAACTACTTGAAGGGTTATGGGGGAATCTCAAAATAGTGAAATAGTCAAATTCATGTCTATGTATGTATATAATTGTTTTAATTGAAACAGTCCCTGGAACTGTCTGTGTGTCCACCACATATGTACTAGTTCCCTAAAAGCATGCATCTGTTGGTCTTTGAAGGGTCATGATGGAGTGGATGAAAGAGAAGTCATAGAAAGCTCAGGCCTTCTCTCGGACCCTCCACATCCTGGCCACCACCTCTTCCAGCGCCTTCCCTCAGGTAGGCAATATCAAACAATTCTGGTTTTGATTGTTCTGACCCTGTGAGGCTGTTAGTACATTTTTTAATAGATCTGCAGTATAATTTGGTGATGGATGTTCTTGGCCTGAATCATGGAAAAGTCTCCGCACTTGATTATGTACATAGGTGCTGCTATTTTGGTTAGCAAAGGCTCACTATTTGTAGTACAGTATGAAACTCACTCTAATCAGCCCTTTTACCCCACTTTTTGTCTTCCACCTCAACACAACCAAAACCCGACTTGACTGCGCTGGTATTTCAACTGGACTTTTGAGGCACGCGGTTATAAATGGCGTGGGGTAGATAATGTCAATACTCGGTGATTGGACTGAGGCCGGCTAGTCGCTAAAGGTCAGGGAGGGAGCACGTTGCTTGATTGTTTTCCAAAGGCAGCCCATTGAAGTTTGCCCGATGGAGGTCGTCTGCTTTGAAAATCCGCTCTGAGGCAAAGTTATCCGTCTGTGTCATGGACGCCGCCTCGCTCGCGGGCACATTTCGGGGGGGGGGGGGGGGGGCTGGATGTGTTTGGACGGGCCTTTTCGGACACCAGACGAATGATCCTAATCAAGCTTTTGGGACGTGGCATTGATTTCATTAACGTTAAACTATCATCGCAATTAAATGGGCTTTTGATTATGAAAGATGAGGGCTTTTTCCGACACACTCCAATTGATGTATGGATGTCATGAAGAAGGTAATCGATGATTATTACGGCGACAAAACCGTCCTTGACTGTTCTCAAGAAATTTGTTAGTGCTAAAAAATACCAAAAGTCTTAAAAAAGTCTTTAAAAAACAACAAAAAAAACAATTATGAACATTTACTACACATTTTCCACGAAAACTGACTGATCCTCCTTTGAAACCTTTCTTTAAAAGTCTATATTGAAACCCTACTTAGAAACCTTAACTCTCTGACTGCCAGACGTTTTCAAAAAAGGGATGCCGTGGGTGCCATCCGATTTAAGCCATTTTTGACTGATCTTTCAAGGTCCACAGAAAATTATGTGTTTGGACTATGGAAACACACATACTACCAATTGAAAGATTGGACTCTCATCTTTCATCAGAAAAAAAAGTTTGTTTCTACCTTATTCCGTTTTTCAGTAATCAACAATAGAAAATGGTTAGTTTCACCTCTGTTTAAAAAAACGTCTTTTAACATCTTTGGCACTCCTCCATAGCATTTTACTAAACGTTATTTAACGTTTTTGGCAGTCAAAGAGTTAACCACTTTCACACATTCTCAGTTTTTTTTAACCCAATTTTATAACCACTGTTATTAATCGTGACCCTATTTTGAGAGCCTAGACCTACTTCAAAACCCTACCTTCAAAGCCTTACCCTACTGTGAAGCCCTATGTTGAAATCTTACCTTCAAAGCCTTACCCTACTTGGAAGCTTTACCCTCCTTTGAAACCCTGCTTTGAAAGCCAAAATTGTACTTTCAAAGCATAACCCTACTTTGAAACCCTAGCTACTTTTAAAACACACATTCTTACGGTTGACTTTTTAAACTCGGCTTTATAACTTCTGTTAAATTGGGACTATATTTTGAGAACCCATTTGAAACCCTATTTAGAAACCCTACCCTGAACTACTTTCAAAACTGAATTCTGAAAGTAGAATATTTTAATTCACCACTGCTACTGTATAAATTGTGATCCTACTTCGAAAATCAGACTTTGAAACCCTACTTTGAAATCCTAACCCTTCCTTGAAATGCAAACCCTACCTTAAAAAACTACCTTGAAACCCTAAACCCACTTTGAAACCCTAACCACAGTACGTATACGGTGTACAAATACATTATAATTTTACCTTTATTTTATTCTGTATTGTTACACTTTTGTTTTATTTCATTTTTTTTTTTTTTTTTTACAGAATTCATTGTCATTTCACCTTCCTGGTCGTTCAGATTCATAATAATTCATCACGAAAATCTATAGTGTGTACTTATGCATTTCAATTAAACCTCGTGATTGATCTCAGGTGCGTTAAATAGACAACCAGTGCTCTAAATAAGATCCATTCAATTCCTCCGGTTTATTTTTACATTATTATAGTACGTTTATCACACATTAAATACGTAATCCCTTCTTTTCAATTCAACTCCATTCATTTTATGCAGCATGTACGTTTGCATTACTTTTAAACCTTGGCCTTTCATCGCAAAGTTGTTCATGTAACGTTCATCACGCAAACATAAAACGGGTTATCGTTGCGCCTTACCAGTTTTCCATTCAGCCTCACTGTATAAATCCTCTATGGGAAATTGTATACAATTTTAATTGCTGTCCTATTCATTGACACCATTAAGATCATCGTGCGTGTACGTGCGCTCGGCAGCTCTTCAAAGGCGTCGAGTGGCGCCCTTTGTGGCTCCGCGCTCCCGTCGTCCCTTTCAGCGGGGCTCCCTTTTTTGTCTTAGCATTTCATATTTAATCAAGCCGGCCCGGGGAAGCGGCAGGATACCTGAAGGCTGGAGGGCGAGCGAAAAAGGACTCGAGCCCCTCAAGTGTCTCTTCTGGCGCGCTCGCCGACCGCATCCTCTCGCCTGCTCTCCTTTCAACACAATTTATGAGCACATCAAAGGGATCCACAACATCCATCCTTCCTACCCACCGTCCATTCTATTGGAAGGTCTCACTCAGCTCACCCACGCACACTTGCTTGCTTTCAAACAGGTGTTGACCCATAAGGGACACTTAAGTGCAGGAGCGATGTGAAATGAACATGAAGATGGTCTCCGGAATTGAGTGCGGATCATCTCTATTGCGCTACAAAGCACTTTCAGTCCAATTCAAAGCTCTCAAAAAACTGTGAAATAGCCAAAGTGGAACACATTTGTGAGACTGGTCGAATTCCAAGATCTGCTTTAAAGGTTTGAAGGAAGTTGTGGCATCAGAAGTGGACAAGTTATTGCAATGAAGGATTTTGGTTGGCCAAAATGGCACTTAAATGACTTTTTCAACCCAAAATGAGAATTGATTTTTTTGTAGGTCTACTCATGGTCCACATGTCAAGCAAATTTCATCTTCAATTCCGCTTATCCGGGGTCGGATCGCGGGGGGCAGCAGCTTTAGCAGGGAAGCCCAGACTTCCCTCTCCCCAGCCACTTCACCCAGCTCCTCCGACGGGATCCCAAGGCGTTCCCAGGCCAGCCGAGAGACGTAGCCTCTCCAGCGTGTCCTGGGTCGTCCCCGGGGCCCCTCGCCGGTAGGACATGCCCGGAACACCTCCCCAGGCAGGCGTCCAGGAGGCATCCGAACCAGATGCCCGAGCCACCTCAACTGGTTCCTCTCAACGTAACGCAAATTTCATGTTGCTAAGTGAATTTCATTATCTGTGTTCTGTTGACATTGTTTTGGTCGGATACCGTGCCATCCTCCATTTTGTCACCACCACCATAAAAGCGATGACCTGGTCAAATGTCACTAAACAAAATTCTAATCCATAGTCCAATCCATCTAGTATAATTTGTTCAAGTTAATAGCAAATGGCCAAAACTCTACGAGAATTTGTTTTTCAAAGTCCAAGGAAATTGCCAAAATTACCCTAAAATGGCCAAAGCGGCAGATTTTCTGTGTCTTTGAGCTGTACTTATAATAGCATTAGCATCAATGCTAACACTAATGCAACAGGCCAGGCATTGGTAATCATAGCAGCATTAACTTTATTTATTGGGCTTTAATGGTGATCTCCATAAAAAAAAAAAAAGATACAGCTAAAAAAAGTGTATTAGAGGAAAGAGACTCGATGAATCCATGCGGGCCGCCGATCTGACGTGAATGAGATAAGTGTTTAAAGACCCGCCGCTAATCAATTATGCAGGCCGTGCATTCCCTCCGCGACTGCTTGGCAATCAAACAGCTAAACAAGCCCGTCTGGATGGACCCGTTGCTCTAATTAGACAAATGGCTCGCTTAATTGATCATTGACTGATGATCAATAGGGAGCATGTGTTCCTGTTCTTTACAAGCAAGTTGACTGAGTGCGAGCTATAAAATCAGCTCGATAGTTTGACAAATATGCCGATTGGCTCTTACTTGTGGTTCTCTTGCTTTCACGTGTCTGTCATGTGTCTTCAAAGGGTGAGTACTTTTACTTTTATTGGGACCGGCTTGCTGTGGGAGTGGGCGCCATTTTAGTTTTCAAACTTGTCCTAGAGATTTTATCCAGTTGATACCAAATTCGGAGTGATTATAATTGATAGATAGTCCACGCCAAATTATGAATAATTCATCCATCCAATTATCAAGCATCCATCCAGCCACCCATACATTAATCACCCATCCATCATCTGCATTACATTATCCATCCAATCATCCACCTACAGTATCCATTCATCCATCCATCATTCATTCATCCACCTGTCAATCATCAAGCATCCATCCACCTATCCATCATCATCCATCAGCCATCAACCCATTCACCATCTACTGATGTGTCATCCACCCATCATTCCACTTACAGTATCCATCTATTAGCCATCCATCATCCATCAGCCATCCACCTGTCAATCATCAAGCATCCATCCATCCATCTACCCATCCATCTATTATGCTCCATCCATCCAGCCATCATTCATCCACCTGTCAATCATCAAGCACCCATCCATCCTTCCTTCCACCTATCCATCTATTATCCATCACCATTCATCCATCCATCAGCCATCCACCTGTCAATCATCATCCATCAACCCATTCATGTGTCATCCACCCATCATTCCACCTACAGTATCCATCTATTATCCATCCATCAGCCATCCACCTGTCAATCATCAAGCATCCATCCATCCTTCCTTCCACCTGTCCATATATTATCATCACCATTCATCCATCCATCAGCCATCCACCTGTCAATCATCAAGCATTCATCCATCCAACTATCCATCATCCATCCACCCATTCACCATCTACTGATGTGTCATCCATCCATCCATCCATCCATCCCCCTACAGTATCCATCTATTATCCATCATCATCCATCCATCCATCAGCCATCCACCTGCCAATCGTCAAGCATTCATCCACCCACCCATCCATCTCGTATGCATCCATCCATTCATCATCCATCCACCTGTCAATCATCAAGCATACATTCCCCCATCCATCCAGAGAACCACCATCCACCTACCTACAATAGCTATCAATTTTTCTATCATCTACCATCCACCGATCTTTCCTGATTGACATCCTTCTCATCCCATTTAATTTTATCTTTCTGTCCTCCCAAGATTCCTGTGAACATTTCTGCTACTAGACCCTTATGGCCCACAATGAAAGTTCTTCTTAACAAGATCTAGGAGGTGCTGTTTGACCACCCTGAACAACAACTCGGACCTCAAACGCTCCTCACTCCCCCACCCCTGTTCCTCTACCCCCACTTCTTTTGGTGGCGAGAGATTGTTTATTTGGGTCAAATAGTCAGTTATCTCAGCAAGGAAGACAAAAAAGAGGGGGTACCTTCCACCCTTGCTCTCTTTCCTTCCCACTTTTTTTTCCCACCCTCCTCCTCCTCTTCGCAGCCCCCCTTGCATTTTAGGTCTCGGCCATTTAACCAGTCAGCAACAATCGGAGCTGACAGAGCGACGGGAAACAATCGAGGCGGGGTCATCGGAGGGGGTGACCTCCGAGGAGGGAGAGTGGGGCGGCGAGAGAAGTGGGGCCCCGGCAAAAACCGCCACCCCGGGTGCGGTGCAGTGCGGCGCATAGTCCCGCCTGCTTTCTTTGTTGTGGCTGGCCAGTGAGAAAATGGCAACACTTGAGTCGGCCATTCGCTTTTGGCTTTGCGATTGCTGTAGCCGTAGCATTGTTGTGTCCGGCTTTGTCCCGGCTTAGATTGATAAAGTGACTGATGGGCCACTTTTTCCCCATTTGACCGCCTTCCTTGTCTTTGAGAGAGTGTCTGTGGTGACTGTGTAACACTCGATGATTGACAGTGGGCGTGGGACAAGATGGGGGCTGGGAGCGTTGAAGGAGGGAGTGCGTGTCTACATGTCTGGACGCTCCGAGTGGGCCGACGGTGGGTTTTTCACCGAGGTTTGCGCGGCAGGATTGGAGAGTGCAAGGAGGCGGGTGGTGGCGAGGGTGGGGGGGGGAGATCATTTTCCACTCACCCTCTCCGTGCCCCCTCCCCATTTGTTTGTCTGCGCGCCTCAACCGGGGGTTCCCACGTGAAAGTGCGCCCCTTGTCACCGACCGTTGGACATCACAGCGGTACGGACCAGAGGCGAGACGGACGGCGGCCGAGACTGACAGCTGGGCTCGGAGGTCCGCGGACCCCACCGGCTTGAGAGGACTCCCTCTGGTTCCAATGTGAGGGGCTCAAATGGTGACCTCAGGATGTTTGTTTACAAAGAAAGGCGAGAAAACGCATACAAACATGATTTTTTTTTCCCCAAAAAAAACACTAATTGGCAAACTTTCGTTAACTTTTTGGGGGATATTTTTAATCAAGCGCAAAATATATCCATTAAAAAAGTTCATAATACTTTTACAAAGAGTAGAAAACCATTCCCCAACATTGAGGTAGTGTATTGTTTTTTTGGCCACAAAGATGGCTGCTGTTAGTAAAGACTTCAAAACTACTGACCAAGTCCGAAATCTTGGTGTGCTGGTTGTTTCGGATCCGACTTTCAGCAGTCACATCAAATCTAAAATAGCCATTCACCAGCTGGAAACCCTATCGAGAAGTAGAGCAGGAAAAGCAGGAAAAGCTTAGACTTGATTTTTGTCAACAAACTTCTGACTAGACTCGCTTAAAAGAGCATCAAACAACTGCAGCTCATTTAGAATACTGCAGATCAGATTCTGACTGAACGGCATGACAGTGGCTCCCAGGTAGCTGTAAAATAGATTTTAAAATTAGGCTTCTAGTCTACCAAACACTGAATGGTTTAGTTCCTAAATACATGAAACAAATAATATTTGGAATATGCACCCAGTGGGGTTCTGAGGTCAGCAGACTCGGGTCAGTTAATGGAGCCCAGACTTCAAAGCAAACACGGTGAAGCAGCATTTAGCTGTTATGCTGCATGCAAATGGTATAAGCTGCCAACAGAACTGAAGTTAGACATGAGTTTAGAATCTTTTAAATCCAGTTTTAGAACTGTTTTTACCTCATAGATTAAGGTCAGAATTTGTATCAGTTTTTCCAAAATCATGTTCTGGTGCTCTATGTTCTTTAAATAATCATAGTAAACCTTAAATTTTTCTACTTTGATTTTAAATATCTTAAATTCTTCAGTTTTTTGTTTGTCTTAAATTATTTTGCCTTTAGATATTGTTTTATAACTATGTCAAGCATGTTGAGTGACCTTGTTTATGAAATATGCAATATAACTAAAGCTGCCTTGCATTGCTTTGCCTTAAAAGGCTTCCATTTTTCTTCTTTAAACCAGCAGATGATTTTGAAAGAAAAAAAGTTCCCCACCTTTGGCGTAACTTCCTCCAGTCCTGCTGCTATGACGTCACACGCTATTGTAGCTCTAATGCTGGGCCGATTTGTTAAGCAAATCTAAGTAATTGCTGCTTTATCTTCTGGAAAATGTCACGCTCGCTTGACTTCATCCCCTCCGAAATATCAAACGAATACACTGTGCTACGCATAATTAGAGGTCGCGGCCGGGCCAATTAAAACGGTATGCCTCGTTCTCTCCCTGGCAAATTGTATGATAATTTAATTTTTTTTTTGGGCCACTTGGTGTCATATGCGGATGATTGATTGGGGATGTGGAGGGAGGGAAAAGAGGAATTCCTGGGCTGAGGAAGGAGGGAGGGGCATGACGAGTGGCTGGACAGGGGCCGCGTGGTTGGACGGCCGGATGGAGGGGAAAGTAGGAGGGAGAGACGGGGTTCCCCTCTAGCAAGTGCAGAGACGGGGACAGATGGCGTCCCTCGGTGGACTGAGCCTGAGTCCCAGTTTTCACCTGCGGCCCCATGGGAAAAATCCGCCTTCCTCACACATGCGCCCATACAAGAGGCCCTGGAATGCTCTCGCTAAAAAACACTACAAGCTTGATGAAGGATGGAGAAGGAGGAGGGGAGGGGTGTGGAGAAGCGGGTCAGGGGGAACCAGGAGTTTAAGACCGGGCAAAGTACGGCACGGAGGATTATAAGATTGCCAGAGAAAAAAATCAATAAGCGGAATGTTTGAAGGAGGAGAATCAGCAGGGAAGCCTTCACACTGTTAAAAGTGTCTGACAAATACTTTCCGACTCACGGCGCAACACCTCCGTCATCCCTCCATCCCCTTTCTTACCCCCCCCCCCCCCTCCGTCCCCCGTCGCTCCCTCCCTGACTGTTGGCTGATACAGATGGTGCTTTTGAGCTCTGTGAATGGGGTCAGGCCAGGTCGGGGTGGGGGGACGCATGGGAGGACCAGACAATAATGTAACGATTCGGCCCCCTTCTCGGACCAGCAGGGCCATGGAGGAGAGTGAAAGTAAACAATGGTCCACGGCGGAGGGGGTCAGTGGGAGGGGAAAGAGGTGTGTGGAGTGGGGGGGGGGGGGGGGTCAGTCTCCCAGGGTCTTGACACAGGCCGCCGTGGGGAAGGGGTCCAAAATGTGTGTATGTGAGGTCACAAGGTAGCAACACGCCACTGTTGGCATGTGTACACCAGCCTGCTGCTCCACGCAGAAACTATCACGCAGCGTGCTTCGTAATACAAAACATGGCAGCGTCTGCAGATGCTTGAGAAAAGTCAGGCCTTAAATCCTTATTTCAGTCTCAAAAGTCGTAAATACCAAAATAGCTCTGTCAGGCGAAGCCTTGTGTATGTCCAAATTCGGTCACTTTCACATTTTTTCCCCCGCAAATCAATAATATTGTATGTCCCTATGTTGCGTGTTATTATTGTGCATTGTTAATCAATTTAAAGTGTTGAAAATAGCTCGAGTCCAACTGCCTGAGAAGTGTTGTAAAACTTGCCATAAAATTCAATTCAAGAAGGCAACATAACAACCATAACCAAAAATCTTATTCCAGTACACCACATGACAGACAACAAATAATTACAGTAATTCAAATTGGGTTATTAATTGCCCCTATATGTACTAGGGACTATTATCTGTACAATGACTCATATCCGTGATGGTTGCTGCTGTGTGTTCCCCCAACCTTTAGATCAGCAACGACTGTGTAACCAGGAACCCGCCTTAAATAAATTAAAAGAGAGGGCTTGACAGAATGTGCTTCAGAGAGGTAGGAGGTTGTAACTGTGCACCTCTCTGTTGGTTCTCCTTATGAGCAAAAAAAAAATAAAAATCTAAGTCTCTTGTCTTCCTTCCTTGTCTGTTGTTTATTAAATGTTCTAGGTTGACTGAACCTGACAATAATACTCAATACATTTTCACACAAAAATAAAGTAACTCACTTTTTTGGCTGGTTAAACATGCAGGGGTTGGAACGAAACAACACAACAGTTAAAGTGCACATACTGTACTCCATTTTGGCAGTCAGCCATTTTCAGCATTTACAACCAAAATTATGTTGTTGTTTTCCCCTAAGCAGTCCACTTAGAAAGCATGTTTTCAAAAGTTTGCAATTTCAGGCTCACAGACACTGTTGTCAAATTGACAAAACATTGTTCAGTGTTGGTTCTCGAATGAGTACAAAAGTGAAAATGTTCTCTTAAGTCGATTTCTAGTGTTAGCAACTTTCCTCACAAGTTTTTATGGGCAAACACGTTATTAGTAAATAAGAGATTTCTACACCCTTAAGCAGGCTAAGGCCAAATAGTGGTAAATAGTTCATGCTAATGAGCTGGAATTGCCTTTAATGTTTGATTTTTAATTCGACAAATCTACCTTCAAATAAGGTCGCGGTGCAAGTGCAGCTTAAAGTATAAAACGCTCTTAAACATTTATGCCATGCAACAAATCCCTTATTACAAATTCATGATTGCTGAAGCGTGAACGCCATCTTTTCCCCCCTTTACAATCCTCACTATCTGTTTTTTTGTGGATCACTTTCCAATGATTGCAACGCTGGCCGCGGCCGACTGTGTCCGCGGCTGCCATCTGTGCGCTGGCGGCACAATTGAAGCGGACAGTTGACACATGGCTAAGCAGGCCTAAAGATGCTTCATTGATCTAATTGACTGTTGAGGCAGGGATCAATGGCAGTGATCAGCAGGGCTCCAAAGTCCAGTAATAGGCATAATGACTTGACTTGTATGAGGCGGGGTGGGGCAGATGTTTATCGCTGAAGCTCCCATTCGCTTGGTCCTGATGATGTCCTGTAGATTCTACAAGATTGGGAAATTTTAATGGGAGGCATGTGGAACGTTGTCCCTCAAATAACTTAATAATTCTTGGAGTTGTCAAACGGAAAAACATTGGCTTTGTGTGGATATAAGTATCAGGTAGTAATCTTATCAATTTTGGCTGAAATTGATCGCTCAATAACTCACCAAACCAACCACTGTTAGCCATTTTGAATTCAGAACAAACTTCAGTCAGCTTAGAACCATATTTATTGCAACACTCATGGCTCTAAGATGTTTGGAAAAGAGTTTGGGAAGATGATGTAAACACCGCTGTTTGCTTTTGTGAAGAGTTAAAGGAATTTTGTGCCAGTATTTAATAAAAACTGTACAACTGTAGTCCATGTTAAAACACATTCAAATGAAACAGACAATCCAGGACAAAATGTCCAATTGTTATAAATTATTCAAACACATTTTCCTCACTCAAGTGTCTTAACTACCAAACTGTAAAACCAAATTAGCCAATCAGAAGGAACATCTAAAAAAAAAAAAAGCAGCACAGAATGGTTTGCAGGAATGTCAGATTTAGTCGACCTAGAACATTTAATAAACAACAGACCAGGAAGGAGGACAACAGATTTAGATTATTTTTGCTCGCGAGGAGAGCGGACAGAGATGTGCTCAGTTACAATCTTCTATCGCGCTCTGAAGCTAATTCCAACGAATCTCCCCTTTTTACTGGGTGGGCCCTGGTTACATAGCCTATTGCTGCTCTAAAGGGTTTGGGGACATACATAGCAGCAATGTGACAATCATCCCGGATATGACTCATTGCGCAGACAATAATGCTAACTCTTCAGCGCGGAACGTTTCAGTCAAAGTTCACAGCCGCAAAATTTTCCAGCCGCTCGCTATCTTGTTAGGTTTCAGTTCCTGTGTTGCAACTGCAGCTTATTCTCTCCACAGACGACCCCAACCCACATAGTTCAAACATAGGTCACAGTGTTGGATAAATTCACAATGTTGAATAAATGCTCTGCAATTACTAAAAGAGTAAATATGGGATAACTTATGTACATTTATTCTAACAAGGAATCAAACAGGTGCCACTAGAATCTGAACTGTGAGGAAGTTCTAGCCAATCAGAAGCTTGCAGAATATTATTTTTGGAAAAGGCACGGCAAGAAAAACAATGAAAAGCATTAAAGTTATGAAAATAATCATTCAAAACTCACCTTTTTTTCCCCCCCAAAGGTGCTTATTTAAAAAAAGGAAAAATAATCATCAGGGTGCACTCAATCCCCAACTGTGCGTCCACACGTATTACCCAATGGAATGTCTGAAGAAAGTCATTCCCGGAAAAGGCATAACAGCCACAATGGCAAATAATAGAAAATACATTTCCATTGAGCTATCATAAAGTCAAGTTGCTTTTTAACTATTTAACACTGCCAGCCATTTTCAGACTGTCCTCTACCTTAAAAAAAACCCCGATATAGAAGTACCTGGGATTGTATGATTGAATTGAATGAGAAGACTTAAATACACGTCATTGGCAGTCAATGAGTTTTTAATATCCTAACTTTAGTATAACAATATAACAAATAAGGTAATTAAAGCATCCATTCCCAAAAAGTCTATTTTCAGTGACCCAAAACAGAGTGGAAATGCAGTCAAACTGCATGGTTGAAAATGTTGAATGGATGCAGTTAAACACATTGCTTTGCTCCCACATTAACACCTCGGCCGGGTTCCCCTCCACCGTCCATCTGTGGCTCTTGATTGACAGCTGCTGAAGAGAGCAAAGGGAGCCTCGGTGCAGAGATGAGAGGGGAGGCTGCAGGGGTCGAGTCCCCGAGCTCCGTTTTTTTTGGTGGGGGGGGGGGGGGGGGGGGGGGCTGGCCTACCCCTCCTTCCTCTACCGCCATCCCAGGCTCAGGGGCCCACACGGGGGCACGGAGAAGACGGCAACGACTGAGGGGGAAATCTGCTTTGTTTGCGAGCCCTTCACACGTCAACGCTTAAAGTCAACCAGTGTTGTGACATAAGTGACAGACGCATAAATACGAATGTCTTTCGCCGTGTATATACTCACGGTGCGGCTCGGCGTATGTGCGCATTTGCATGAGACATATAGGCGGGGGAAGGCGCACGCTATAAAACATCCCCATTATTACCTCACTAAATCTGTCCCTCATCTCCAACCAATGGCGTTGTCTGCACCGTCACACGAGATATGATGTGTTGTCTGAAAGCACGAGGACGTGTTCAGCCATTACGTTGATGGCAAGCATCACAAGGAGTTAAGGGGGAAGTCCAGTAAAAAAAAAAAATGCAGCCCCACTAGTCTAAATATGGTATTCTGATTAATATTGCATTTGTGGAGTATAATTAAGCAGCAAAATCCACCCGTTTTTATCCATCTTGGGTGGCGGCCATTTTGCCACTTTATGTCGACTTAAAATGACATCACAGAGAATACCTGCTTTGGAATCCCTGCTAAGAGTGTGGTAAAGTGGAATTTGCCCAAAAATGGATGTTTCAAACCAAAATGGCCCGACTTGCTGTTTGATTTCAGCTAGTAGTGCTTGAGACTTTTTCATCGAAACAATCATCAAACTTTAAGGCCATGCTGTAACCACGTTAGTTGTGTAAGTAAACGAGAGGAAAAAAGCTTTATGTTTTTGTTGCCCATCTGCAGTAACAAAAACATCTGATTCCAATTGGGTATCATTTGGCTATATTCTCCATTAGCTCTGGATTTCAACCAAAATGGCTGCTTGGAACCAAAATGGATAATTTTCTCATCAAGTTCGAGTATAGGTCTTTATACTTTTTCATGCATCCTGTATTATAGATGTGTTCACACAGTTTCCTGTCAGTTGGTTTCATGGCGAAACCTCGAAACAATCTTCTAAATTGGTTGCCATGCTCCACCCACATTAGATGGCACAGGACAAAAAAAAAACTTGGTCATTGGATACTCATTTAAGTGAATTCCCCACCAAGAGTTCGGCCAAATGTGATCCTTGGAATTCATCCAAAATGGCTGCTTAAAATCAAAATGGTTCCTGTTAATATTTGACGATGTCGAGCTTTCTGAGAATCCTTGAAATAATGCTCAAACCTTGCTTCTATTCTCCGCCCACATTAAATGGTGTAAGGAAGAAAATCTTGGGATTTTGTATCCATACCACGTATACCTATTTTATTATTGGGGCTCATTTGGGTCAATTCCTAGTAGGAGTCCATCAAAGTACAGCTTGGGCAAACTTCCTGCTACGTCCGTTTTGTTGTGGAAGACATGTCCCATCCATTTTCATGTCCATCAATAAAACTGGTCCAGGCCATTGGAAAAAAAAAATAATTAAATCTTACTGAGTTGTTTCAAATGATGAGTTTTTGGGCATGTTGTGGCCGCCCAAAAGAAAAACAACAAACAATAATAGTCTTTAAAGTGTTTCACTTCTCCCTCCTCACAATTCTCAGACTAAATCCCCATTTTTAGGGCTTTCCCATACTCAAAACCTCAACAAATTGTATCGGCAAGTTGACCATGGTAATCATTTACACTTGCCAGAGGTTCTAGTGGATCTGCAGTGCCCACCCAAAACTAGTTTCCCTTCTGAACTTGAACTTTGAAGGCACGTCTTTCAGGAGTGACCTCAGAACAGAAGTCAAAAGTCACCATGCCTAAAAAAAATAAAATAAAAAATATTTGTATTTTTTAGTCATTTTCAGGAGTCCTTAAAAAAAAAAAAGGCCAACCAGAAGATTTTGTCTGATGGCTTCCAAATTTGAACCACGTAGAGAATACCAGACAGATCACTCTGCCATAAAACATGGATTTTTAATAACTTCCTCCACAAGGTCACATCTTGTCGAAACATCTTTTGTGATGAAGGTTCCATCCTTGAGAATCATAGGCACCTTCTACTGGCAGAAATGAAATAATCTATTAACACTGCTAAATCGCCGATTCCCTTCAAACTTTGTATAGCCTACTTGCAACGAGTTCTCTGAATGGTCGCACCTCACACATTTTGCAGGTCCCAATCACACGTCATCACTTGAATTCCTATTGTTTTGGTCATTAATGATGGGGAGTGAAAAACGAACAATAGCCCCGAACAAGTTGCCATTGATTTCCTTGCCGAGAGATTTATTGGCCACCTGCAGCCTCTGTAACCTTCCCGACAACAAGCATTCCCAGAGCGTTCCGATATCGCTTGGATTCAAGGAGAAACCTGATGAACAGTTGGCCTTCTCCAACAGCATGTTATGATCCAGACACTAACGCCTCTATTTCATTCTGTCAATGCTAAAAATATACTCACCAAAGGATTTGGACTTGTGTTGGGCAATGGCGATGATAATTTGCGCAAAGCTCCTACGTTGAGGTTTTAACTAGATAGTCGATCAATAACATTTAGAAATTAATCGACTTTTGCTTGCGTTTTTTCGGAAGTCAGTTACTCAGTTGGTTATAAAAGTTAGCAGGTTCTCTTTTGTGTTTTTTTTGAATCATCAACTTGGATCTACAGGGAGTCCCTCGAGTTACGACGTACGCGACCTACGGCGTTTCGACTTCACAGCGCTCGCGCCTCGTCCGTAGCACCTTCTTTTAATTTCCCACAGTAATCACGGCATTTTAAAGTTATTTAAAGTTGTGTTGTTGTTGCCTGCAGCAACAGCCGTCCATCGAGCAGGTCGGCTCGCCGTCAGGCGCGTCACATTTCCGCGATTAAGTTTCCATTAGCTCCGCTTTGCCGTCCGTCAACGATGAATGTCCGCGCACTGCGGACACACGAAATATTGGTTCCGGCATCTTCCGGGTGGCACAAATATATATATATTTGTTTTCTATACAAAGTATTTAGATGTAAATACCGACTTTAACTGTGAAATCCAACTTAAATAAATTTGGGTTACATTGCCAGCGTAGGAATGGAACTCGTCCGTAACTTGAGAATTACCTTTACTGTATTCACAATCATGTCTAGTGTTCAAGATGACCTCGCATAGTTAGGATGGCGTTTTTAACTCTTTGACTGCCAGACGTTTTCAGAAACGGGATGTCGCCAGTGCCAGCCGATTTAAGCATTTTGACTGCTCTTTCAAGGTCCACAGAAAATGTTGTGTTTGGACTATGGAAACACACATACTACCAAATGAAAGATTGAACTCTCATCTTTCATCAGAAAAAAAAGTTTGTTTCTACCTTATTCCGTTCTTCAGTAATCAACAATAGAAAATGGTTAGTTTCACCGAAATGCTCTGTTTTGAAACAAAAAGCGGAGAAAAAGAGCTTTTTGTGAAACAATGTTATTTCATGCACTCTAGTGAATTGTACACTTCTTTTTGTCCATGAATGATGCCACAAACACCTAAATAGTGCTTTACTTCTGTAAAACGCTATCACCAACAATGAAAAAGTGTTTTTTGGTTGCAAAATACGTTTATTTCCATTCAACAATGTAACAATTTGACAAAACAATTTCGCAAACTATTTACAAATGTGTGCAACTGTGGTACTATTTACAATTATGTGGATGTTTCAAATACAGTTTTTCTTTTTGTAACACTCCCATGCGTGCAAGGAGACGCAGCAGGATTTGCACGACAGATTAGTTTCACTTGCGATGGCTCCTTTCGCGTGCAGACGTTACACTTTCTTGACGGCCTTTTTTTTCAGGGGAATAGCAAGTAGCAGACTGTACCCACTCCTCCGATGAATATGCATTGGACTCGGGGCACTCTCCGTCGTCCGATCGAACGTCCGCCTGAGCGTGCTCGGTTGTGCTCCGCGTTTTCCGGTGTTAGCATCGCTAGCCGGTGAACCTTTATGACGTCGTCATAGCCGCCGCGTCAACGCTTGCAACTTCAGCATCAACCTCGGAGTCACCATCATCATCATCATCGATGATGATCATCGTCGTCATCAATGTGCTCTTTAGCGTTGGTCGATGCTTTTCGTCTTTGAAAAAAACTGCTCGAGCGTGAGCTGCTTGTAACCGGTCGCCATGTTCTCTTCCCTTCCCCAGCCATTGTCCCCTCTAGCTCCGCCTCACGTCTTCTACTGACGCCTACCCAATCTTGTCAAAAGAGAGTCATTGCTGCCATCTAGGGGCCAAAAATAGTCATCAGGCTAACTAGATCTGCTTGAAACTTTCACCACAGCTGGCCAAGGCTTTCCACCACCCGTTTCCAAAAAAAAAAAAAATTAAAAAATTGGATGACGTCTTTTAACGTCATTGGCGGCCCTCCGTAGGTTTTTACTTGACGTCTTTTAACGTCCATGGCAGTCAAAGAGTTAAAGACGATTAGCATTTCAGTATACTCTGACGTGGTCGCCCCACAATGTTGTGTTGGCTACATATTTACATTCTGACTGAATAGTTTTAAAGTACGGATAATATTGTTTGATTTGTTGTATTGCTGACCCTCAAACCCGTTAGAAATTGTTCAAAATGTCATATTCTAACTTTTTTTTTTTTTTAAATCTTGTAAAATTTAGCTTCTGTTGGTCTAAAATTGTTACATTTCAACATAAATCAATGCAGCCAAAATCCTGACAAAAAAGTTAAATTTTTAACAAGAAATTATTAACTGTTCTCGGAAGAATCAAACATTCTTGGCACCTCGTCGGTCCGAGGCTAAAGCTCCTGTGCAGTGTGAAGCTACAATGAATGGCGGCCCCGTTGATCATTGCTGAAGTTCTTTATCCCGCTTTTGATTCTCCGCGCTTTTGTATCCGTATGATTGGCAGCCAGGCAGAGCTGAATGAATCCTTGCGCCCGTGTCAAAAGGATGTACATTTCGCAACCTTGTCTTTGTGCGCTTTTGCCTGGCAACAAGGCGACGGAGACAATAGACAACAGCGTCGTGATCCCGGCCATCCTTCCTTCGGCACTCCAGTGCACCGCCGAGGCTCGTAGAGGGACTGACAGCAGCTATGCGGGGCATGTGTCTGCACACATTTGCATGCGGAATGGTTGGATGGTGTGGCTCGGGATGGTTGCGGCACCGGCGTCTGTGTTGCACGGCGTAGGACGAGGTGTTGGGGAAGGACACGCGGGAGGGAAGCGACAGTGAGAGAAAGTTGCTAGGGGTGACAATGGAAGGCAAGCAGATGCTGGGCCCTGGCTCTAATTGATCTCTGGGTAGAGCAGAGGGCCCGGCCTCAGGGGCCACTGGAGGGGTCATTAGAATGCAAATAAAACACACTCCTGACGGACACACTTTCAAAAGAAGGAATGATGGAACGTAGTGGGACGGGGAAATATCCCAAAATACAGCTCACTCGTCTTTTTGTGTCCTACATAGTTATTCTTTGTCTTTAGGTTCAGGTCCATCTTCAAATAAAACCAGATAAGAATCGTCCCTTTGTCAAATGCGTATATGGCAAGTGCATTTTTCTATTAAAATACAAGCAATGGATTGTGGATTTTTTTCAGATCATTTAGATGTGAAACAGTTTCCCAAGTAAGAAAAGTGTTTTTCATAAACTTGAAAACATCAAATGCTGTGGGCATCTTTCTTATGCCTACACATAACTACGTACTTAATCCACTTAAAGCCTTCAGTGGCTGGAATATATTCCCTCGGTTTGCTACAACGAGGCACTCTAAAGTGGCCACAACAGCTCGAAGCCCTGGTCCACAGCCTGGCTTTCAACTCAGACATTAAAAAAATAAAATCATTAAGTAATCCGCCTTCTTCACTCTTCCGGCATTCTCTGCATGATGTGTGTGCTTTTACGAACGACAAGACGCTCTAAAGCAGCCATGTCAGCAGACTTTCTGAAGCCACACCCTAAAAAAAAAAATCAGGAAAACTGAAAAGCTGAAAAACTATTTATCACTTTATCTTCACAAAAAAAATACTCCAAAAGGGTTAGTAAGCTTCATCTGGTCATAAAAACTGTTTTTGTGAGCAACATTTGTGACATCGCCAACTAGTGGCCCGGCATGCATATTTCTGTTAGTTTCAGTTAAAAGGGAATGAACAAGACGGGTTTAAAAGCAGACCTTTTCGAGTATTGACCATTTGCACTGACGTGACGTGATCATGTGACTGCCCTACAGTATGACGGATGGCGGAAGGAAATGATTGTTGAATGGAAATGGACGTGACCCGGAGCAACTTAGTGACTTAGCGACTGTTATTTTACAAATTAAAAGTTATTATTGCCCATAGAGCCATGGAATCTATTACTTCAACCAAAGTTCGCCTGTCAGTCGAAGTTGCACATTTAGTCGGGAACGCGATATTTACTTTAGTTGGAGATTGCTAGTTTGAAAACAGCCCTTACCATCTGTTGCATGCTGATTTGATCAAGTTAATCAAATCGCCGACTTTGCCGGAATTCACAGCGCACGACCGATATCACTATGTCGTCAATGCCGTCTCTCCTCCTTACACCGGGGGCTGATTTAAAAGCTTGTCGCTGGCTGAGTCTCTGGGACGAGATGCTACGCTCACACCGGGGGACAATATACCTCGTAATGCTAACTAACTTATTTTTACACAGTCCGTTCTATATTGAAACGCTGTGATGATGTTATGTTACTGTGTTTACTATCGTAGTGGCAAGCTAAGTAGTAATTTCATGAATATGACTCCGGCTCCAGAGTGAAAAACTCCAAGCACAAAGAAGAAATCCCTACTATGATACTTTCAGCACAGCTGGCCAAGTTTTTCCTCCACCCGTACACCCCCCCCCCCAAAAAAAAAAAAACATAGTTAACGTCTTTTAACCCTTTGACTGCCAGACGTTTTCAGAAAAGGGATGCCGTGGGTGCCAGCCGATTTAAGCATTTTGACTGATCTTTTGACTGATCTTTCAAGGTCCACAGAAAATTATGTGTTTGGACTATGGAAACACACATACTACCAAATGAAAGATTGGACTCTCATCTTTCATCAGAAAAAAAAAAGTTGTTTCTACCTTATTCCGTTTTTGAGTAATCAACAATAGAAAATGGTTAGTTTCACCTCTGTTTTGAAACAAACGTCTTTTAACGTCTTTGGCACTCCTCCATAGGATTTTACTAAACGTTATTTAACGTTTTTGGCAGTCAAAGAGTTAACGTTTTTGGCGGCCCTCATTTGGATTTTACTAAACGTCATTAAACGTTTTTGGCAGTCAAAGAGTTAAACAGTCAAATGCACGTAATAATTTTCAAGAAGGTGCATTTTAAAACCAAGCTGTGTGTTGGTGCAGTTGGAGTGGACGCTAACTATCTGGCTCGCTCATGTGATTCGAAACACGCAATTCGACGCCTCTGTTACAATCTTTTTTTAGAGTGTACGTTTAACTAGTAAAATGTATGAACATTTATCTACTAATTACAACATTTATCTACTAACCTCGCAAAAAATGATCGCTGCAAACCCGCGAATACTTTGTGGGCTGCCGGTTCTTTCTGTTGATTGCTGCTATCAATCGACATCTTATGTCTTCTTTAGAAGGTATGTGATAAAAAAGCAACATTTGGTTTACTCCTTTGTCTGTCTGTACAACCGACGGCAACAGCAAGATATGAGCATTTTATAAGATAATCGATTAGATAAAAGACTTTACGCTGTACGAGATTCAATGGTTACAATGCAGGCAAGTGACTCTTTTGCCGTCCAGTGTCCCCGAGGGGGCGTTCCCATGAGGGCTGTGACGTCACATGCAAAAGGTCAATAAGAACCTTTTCTTTTGATATGAAATTGTGTATTTGTTTTTTTGTGGGCAAAACCAAGCCAATGTAACCCACCACTCAAACAAACCCGGACCCTTTGTGCCCTTGAGAAGGGCGCATACTGTTTGTGGCGTCCCACCCCTTGTACACGTCTCTCATTATTTGTCTTTTTCATGTCTCCATTTTCGAAAAAACAAAAGCCGAAGAGATCCGTGGCAAGGGTTGGATGGACCGGAGGAGGGGATCGTTGTTTCATTCTCCCCTAATTGACGTGAACAGTTCTTTTGACCCTAATTAGTGCTTTGTAATCTCTCATTTGCATTTCACAAAGGCAACATCATTTGCATATTTGTAAACGAGATGGGCGTCTGCATCTGCATGCGTTCCCTTGTTTCCTCGCCTTTCTTCTTTCTGGCCGTCATCTTTCCGTCTCATCATCTCTCCTTCCCCTTTACCCCCGCCTCTCTCACCCGCTCGCAATGCGGGTACGATGCCAGAAAGTGAGGATGGCGACAAAAAAACACAAAAATCAAGCCACGAGGAAAACACAAAAAGTTGGGATAAAGAAAAAGATAATAGATCAAAGTTGTGGTGTCACGGCAATGCGCTGTATTCAAATGTGGTGCACACCCAGAAACTTGCCCACCAGCACCCATCCGTGCATTCCGCATTGATTGCCCAAGCACCACCACCGTGGCCAGATCAGATCCTCACCATTCAATATTTCAAACAGGCTGTCTGCCGCGTCGTCAGCCAAAGCCAGTCGGGCAAAACCGACGTCTGCGCAAAAAGGAGCAAGTGCATACCAGATACCGCAGCCCTCCACTGTGGTCATTACACCGTGTTTTTGTACGCACCACTCCACACTGCATTTTCGAGAAAAAAAAAGGATGAACCCATCTTTTTTGGGGGGAGAGATATTAGATAAATGTAAGAAAGTATTAAAAATATTACACCACCTGTCACAGAGAGACCATTAAAGTTACGGCATTGATTCAGTGCAGATTCTTTCTATTTTGAGCAGGAATGAAAATATATATATTTTTTTCCAATTAACTCTTTGACTGCCAGACGTTTTCAGAAAAGGGATGCCGTGGGTGCCAGCCGATTTTAAGCATTTTGACTGATCTTTCAAGGTCCATAGAAAATTATGTGTTTGGACTATGGAAACACACATACTACCAAAAAAAGATTGGACTCTCATCTTTCATCAGAAAAAAAAAGTTTGTTTCTACCTTATTCCGTTTTTCAGTAATCAACAATAGAAAATGGTTAGTTTCACCTCTGTTTTGAAACAAACGTCTTTTAACGTCTTTGGCACTCCTCCATAGGATTTTACTAAACGTTATTTAACGTTTTTGGCAGTCAAAGAGCTAAGCCTGCTTTTGAATTACAACTTAATATGACGTGGTAAAGAGAAAATACATTATTTTTATATTTGATACATCACGGAGAAGTGTCATTAACAACCCTGCCAAATTGGAAAGATTAAAAAAAAAAAAAGGAGCCAAGTAAATAAAACCGTACCAAACCACTCTAAATAAAGAAAAATCAAGCCCTTGTCTCGGCTCCCAAACACTGTGGGCGTAGCCGTTGAATTCTATGTAAGCATTCCCGTTCAACTGTCAACCGTCAGTCAAATACAATATTGTTTTGGAGCGCGGTGTTGCCTTTGATAGTATGATTTATTTATTTTTGTCATTAACGAGAATATCGGTTTCATTGCTCTAAGTTTGAAGATTGTTTTATCCGTGGGAATTTTCTCTGCATTTTTTAGTAGTATCGTGTACAAAATAAGTGCAGAAATTGTGGCAATTTCTAATCGGGGTTTGAGATTAAATTTTTTTCTTGTATAACGTTACCCGTATTTTTTGTGCAGTGATTATTTTTTAGGTACAAGGATCCTGCCAGCGATATTTTTGTAGGATTTTGTACAAAATCCGAGCAGAAACTCCAACAAAAACCTCCTGCTAGTCCTCCACGGTAATAAAAGAGCTTTTTCACACAGCATACGTTGCCATTCATCTCTTTTACAAGTCGCCACTGATGTCCTGGCGGGAAGAAAAAAAAAGCATTTATTTGCTTGTTTGTCTTTTGCTTTCTCCTTTAATTTCCACAATGAATTGCTCGCGTTTGTCCTGCAAGGTCACCGCATCTATCACACTGTCGCCGTTCTGGGGAGGCATTAAAGATGCACTTTGAAATTTGTCATCTTCAAGGCAGTGAGTCCTTGAAGTTCTCAGCATGGGTGTCAGCCTTTGAGCGTCGTCCTTCAAATCTTCTTCATCTCGCGCAATTCCACCTTCCACGAGTCGCCACAGCTGACCTTGGCCTGCCCAAATGCGAGGCGATGCAAACGCGCCCGCAGCCATAATGACACTTGGCGCTCTTTCCGCGGCTCCGACCCGTTCTCCTCTTCCCCTTGTCAGCCCCGACCCTGGCGACGCAGCGCTCTATTACTATGGTAATGGGGGCTAATTGAATGGCCGAGGTGTAATGGAGAAGACAACACGGCCTACATTATGATAAGGAGCCTACGCACTAACCCAGCGTCCCGGGTCGGCACTCCCCAATCAGGCGGGCTTAAGGAAGGATAAACGTCCTTCTTGCGTCCCGCCATCGCACCTCCTAGCTTTATCCACTTTATTCATCTGAATAGCTTTTCTTTTGCTGTTTCTGCACTCAGGTTGATATCTTGCTATATGTCCGCATAACAACTGTTAGCTTGTTTACATCTAATCAGGTCTTGTGGAAATAATACGTGACTATGTGCTAAGATGCTACTTTTAGTACCCAGATTTCTTGCCTAGTTTGTTTCAGCATGAACTGTTAACGTTAGCATTTGTCAAATAGTGCTTTCAGGTTGCTACGTTAACATGTGTCGGTTTACCAACTGTTAGCATGTTCATTTCAATTTGTACCTTACGACAGAGAAAGATCTGAAAAAGTTTCCATAGAAATTTTGGTACTCTTTACTGGTACTGGTTATCTTGGTGTATTTCAGCGAACTGTTTAGCATGTTAGCGTGTTTTATAAGTGTTCTTTTGAACTAGTACGCCACTAAGCTAACTGTTGTAAAATGTTTGTACTTTCTTACTCTGTCGCTATATATCTGCATACCGACGTTGAGCCTGTAAATTAAATTGCAAGATTCTCAAAACATCTCAGAAACAGGACAGGGAATTATATTAAATCATCAATCTGCCTTTGTGCTTTTGATATACAGTACTTAGGCTGCTATCTTACTATATTTCAGCATACCAACTGTTATCATGTTAGCATTCAAGCTAATTTTGGTGGATTACCACCTGTCCATTGCAGGACAAGATGTCACTGAATTAGCATTACTATGCTTGATGTTCTCATGGCAGCTTTTACCATTGTAGAAATTACCATTTTTATTTTTATTTTTTTCTGGGGAAATTACCATTTTTAGTCTCGTTTTTTAAATGGTACAAGTGACCATTAAAAAAAAAATTAATAATCTACCAAAATAATTGTTTTCACTTTTTTAACCTTCATTTTGGGTGTGTTGTGTGGCTTATTTTAGGTATTCAGTGGATTTTAACACAGTAAGATGTACATGTAAATAGGAAGGAAAAAAAAAAGGGTTATAGGCAGTAAATCGAAATTTGGCACTTAGACCTGCAGTGTATATCTAGCTTTAGGGTCAAGGCTTTTGAACAAATGCATTGCATAAGTAAGCACTATAGGTGGTATTTGTGGTGCGTGGTGGGCTTGGGAAGGCGCTTACACGGCAACGTGTAATGAAAAATGTAATGGCGATGAATCGTTGTTTTCCGTGGCGGTGGGCCGCCGTGCCGGGCTGCCGGGGGAGTGAGCGGGCATTCATTTGCTCCCATTCCACAGGTTCCCCTAATGTATTCAAGCGTGAAAGGTACTCCGTCAAACGCGGCGAGCGGAGGGGGGGGGGGGGGGGCCGGGCCCCCGCCAGCGTTGCACCTTCTTTGCATACTCGGCCTCCTCTGATTGCCGTGTTTTGGGACAACACGTCTCTAAACGCGCTGCTTTCTCGATACGTCCGCGCTTTAAATATTCACAAGGAAAATAAACAGTCGACGAGGTAAAGGCGCGCAATAAGCAATCTGGCGAGGAATGTCGCCGGCGAGGGATGAAAGAAAATACAGTAACTTTCCAGGGGAAATGGAATTTTATTTTGAATCCGAGCTTTTAGTTTATATTGTTTCGTAGCCTATGGAGAAAGCTGGTTACAGCCGCCTTTGATTCTGTTTACGTTGTGAAAATTGGCCCGTGCAATTAGCGTTGTGGAGTGTGAGGGGTTTTCATATGTGCCCATAACCAGATAAAAGAAGAAGATCAGAGAAGAGGCTGCAGTAAGTGCTCCTGCTTGCTAGCTACTTTGTGTTCTTTATTGTTTTCATGTGATAAACATTCACCAGAGTCTTGTTAGTTGTTGAATTAAAAAAATAATAATAATAATTCTGCACCTATATTTACTTGCGTAATTGTATTCTTTTGTCAGTTGTACAGAAAAAAAATAATTAAAAAAATACCCATTCTCAATTGCTTGTGATAAGAATTAGATGGTGTGGTTCAAATTCAGTAGAAATCAATTCAAAACTCAATCAAGGACAAGTCCATTTTTGAAGTACATCTAGAAAACGGCGACTTTAAACCAAAATGGCTGACCTGCCTATTTTCAAATTCAGCTACTTCAGAGTAAAATGGCAGACATGCCTTGTCTTTTCTTTCATGGCTTTTCTCTTTTAGATTTTTTTTGGGGCGGGTATGCTCATGACAGACATGCCTGAGACATGCAGAGGTTTCAACCAAGCGAAATGTTAGAATTAAGTACTAAGTGCTGACCTTAAAATGGCAGCTTCAACTCAAAATAGCTGACTTCTTCTGACTGTCTTCCTGAAGACAATTTTGCATGTCTACTTTTGATAAACATGTCCAACCAAATTTATGTTGTGAGTCAAGCTGGCTTAAGGGGTTGAATTTTAAAATTGAGGTTGAATGAAAACCCCACTGATGTGTTTTTTCTTGACTTTTGACGCATGCATGACCGTCTCAGCCTAGCTGTTGTATACGACGTACTTCGTTCAACTTTAAAAAGGGCGTTTGCGGTTTTAAAACTGCCCAGCCTCACTTCTCTAATCCCTCAAACTCATTCATGTGACTATGAAAGTGCATAGCTGTGATAGTCTCAAAGAACGCTGTCCCAACTTCAACCAAGTAGCAAGCACTAGCAAACCTAAGCTAGCATTAGCACTGTAAATAAGATGACGTTAGCCACGTCTGCTATGCTGATAGCATGACTTTAGAATTTGTGATTTGTAGTAAAGTGTTACTATACAGTAAACTGTATCAGTTTGAAGTTGTTTTTTGGTATGTATAATCAATAACAAATCAAAAAAAGGTGATAAACTTGCCTTTTAAGCAGAACTGTTGCTAATTTTGCGTTTCTTCTGAAGCCTCTCAGCTGCCTGAAGTCTGTTGGCTTTGTTTCTCTTTGGTGTTTTCATAACGAGTTGTTAGCAAACGATGGTGACAACACTGATATAATTCCTTAAAACTAAAAAAGTTTAAAGGCTGTCGTCTGCATGCGCTCCTCCCCATCAGCTCCCAAACAATTCCCGTTCGGTCTGTATGTGTTTACTTTGTGTTGTTCCTCTCAACTGTCATCACCCCCTCCCTACCTCCATTGCCCTCTGCCAGTGCACTGCTCACCTTTTACCCCCCTTCCACTCTTTGTTGATGTGAAACACAGCGGCCATGCATAAAACATGTCATAGTACTCGGGGCTAGTCAACTTTTCCCTTAGCGTTCATACAAAGTGTTTTTTTCTCCCCCTTTGGACTCTTCAAACCCGCAGGACAACTTTTAGAAGTTGCCTCTCTTTGGCTTTTGAGAGCTTCGTCTGCTGTTTCTTTGGTGGTCATCCAAAGAAAGTGGCGCACACGCACGCTCTGGGTTGCCTTTGCCCCCCCCGCGGGGTCAAGGTGGGCTGCACCAAAAGAAGACGTTTTGCATCTCTTTCCCTTTCTTTCCACCTCCTCCTCCTCCTCCTCCTCCTCCTCGTCTTCATCTCGTGTTTTTCACCCCTGCTGGGGGCCCGCTGGCGCCCCCCTGCCTCAAGCCCATATTGGATCTCAGTAGGAATTTTGTGCTTTTTAAATGAAGAGGCAAATCAAGAGGACGAGGACCAATCGAGGCCAGCAAGGGCGGGGAAACGAGTAGCGGGGGAGCGGAGGCAATCGACGAGCGCACGCCAACAACACAAACACGGGAGTGGCTCGGAGCCTTGAGGGGGGTCGGGGTGGCGGGGAGGGGGGGGGGGACCTCATTTCAATATGGCCTCCTGCCGCGTGCCCCTGATGCAATGACCAGGAGACCCCTCAGTTTCAGAGCCACTGGTCTGTGATAAACACCCAATTTTGCATCCTCCCCATCCTCTTCCCACTTGAAAATCCAATTCCAAGCGACCCCCCGTCCTCACCATCCCAAATTGCTTAGAGGCCTTTTCCCACTCACAACCTCCTCATGCACATGCGCACACATTTGGTGGCATAAATGCTTCTTTAAATCAAAGTAAGTGACATGTATTACTGTAAAAAAAAAAAAAAAACACTGGACCTTTTTTTGGTATTTTGACCATTTTTCAGTTTTTGGCAAATAAATATTCTAAATGGCAATATTTGTATTAAAATTTCTTCCCAATTTAGCGTCATTCATCTGACTAATATGATTGGTTGAAATTTGGTAGGAATTGGACACAATTCCTGGGAAAAGTTTGCTTTTCTGCTCTAAATGGTCACATTGGCCGGAAAATGCCATTTAAAACTAAAATGGCCGACTTCCTGTGCCTTTCTGCACGTGGCTTGTTCAGTGTTTTGTGAGTCTACTCAAGATCGATGTCTGCCAAATTTCATGACTCTAAATGATACTGGCTCATATCTTGTGGAGCCCGGGTTATTGCACATTGAATTTTATTAGTGAGTCATCATCAAACTTTGCTTCACAACAATTTAGCATCACCCAAATTAGCCCAAATGGAAACTAGTATCCCAGATAGTTGGGCGACGCAAAACTTTCCAATTTACTTCTTCTTTTTTTTTTGCTTTCTATTGTCTATTGTAACAGGATGCACAAAACATTTTCAAGCACCCATGGCCAAAACTGGACAGGAAGTCCACCATTTTGGCTTGAAGCAGCTCTTTTGGGTGAATTTCTAGGACTTAAACAAAATCCTACGGGGGAATCCTCAATCAGCCGACGGAAACGTAAGCAATACGTTTGATTGCTATTAATTAGGGGTGTCAGGCGATTACATTATTTAATCATAATGAATTGATTAAATCTTTTAATCATAATTAATTGCATGACTTCAATAGTTAACTCACGATTAATCCCAAATTTTAGATCTGTTCTGAATGTACAATAAAATGTAAAAAAAAAAAAAAAAAAATCTTAAGTTTTCATACTCTTGTTAACATAAAAGTGGGAAAAAAATGTTAAACTAAAAGAAATATGGCTGCATCTTTTAGTCGCTGTAAAAAAAAAACGAGTGTGACATTGATTTGTGTTGAGGTCATTTTTCTGCCACTAGATGGCATAATTACATTTGTAAGATGTTGGTGACAGCTCAGTGCATTTTTCTTTTCATACTAAGAGCCATCTAATCTTTAACATGAACTAACTTGTGAAATTCTGCACATTTTTTAAATTGTAAAATACAACTTGACCCCTGTCTCCACAAATATTATGCATTATTATCAAATTTATTACTGCAAAATTTTGACGCGGACGTGTCTGCCGCGATGCGACTGGAACTTCCCCACTACAAGCTTTCAAAGTAAGGGCCGGTCATTAATCGCACATTTAAAAAAAAAATGAGTGACGTTAAAGGAACTTTAAATTAACTCAAAATGAACGCACCAATTTTGACACCCTTGCTATTTATACTTTACTCTGTCAGTCAAAACTCAGCATTGTAATCAGAATATTGATACATCTCTTATATAGGGTCCCATTGGATCATTGTGTCTGTATTTCGTACAGCACATGTCGCCGGAAGCTATTAGTAAGAACTTATCAGATGATGCATATACGAATGAGAAACACACAGCATCAATCACTTGGCCAACCACTGACTTGAGCTTCCTGTTAACCTTGACTATTTGACATTTGTTTGAAGTCGTGTCATCAATCATAGCACGGGTAGAGAGGCCGTCTCTTGGTGCTTTGATTACTAATTTGACGCGTCGGAAAAGCCTTTGTTTGCTTCGGGAAATAATCGAAATATGGGAGATGCTTCATCGAGGCTTCAGGATCCAGGTCGGAGCATCAAGGTGGGGGACCCGTGCTACCGCGGTGGTTCGGTGGAGATGAAACGAGGGTCTCCAATAAGGCCCGCTAAAATATTTATCCACTCACTTCCCTTCCTACAGCTGGAATGTGACGCACACACATGCATACTCGACACACACACATTGCACCTCCCACCGGCTCCCTCACCAAGCCTGCAGAGGGCCCTGAAATATTAATGCACAAAGTAAATTAAAGCTGCAACAAAAATAAATGGGGGGGGGGGGGGGTTTCTTATTCTCCACCCCTGTATATCTGAATGTCTGTTCTTTATGACTGGGTGAAAAAAAAGGGGGGGATGCAAGAGAAGGAGGGAGGGTGCGGGTGGATAAAGGGAGGAAAGGGGTGAGCATGGTGGGCGGCAGATGAGAATGTAAGCCCACTTAAAAAGTTACAATTGAGAGGATGTCAAAATTAGGGCCATCAATATTGAATCTTTTTAGATTTGGTTATCCTATTGTCAGGTTCAGTCAACCTAGAACATTTCATAAACAATAATAGACAAGGAAGGAAGACAAAAGACCTGGATTCTTTTTACCCGCGAGGAGAACGGACAGAGATGCGCTCAAGTTACAATCTCCGACCCGCTCTGAGTCACACTCTGCCAAGCCCTCTCTTTTTATTTTTTCACAGGGCGTTCCAACAAGCAAATGTTTCAGTCCTTGTGATAAGGGCGCCGTTCCTGTTCTGCAGCTGCAAGAGCATGAGTCATGCTTTGCAATACTAAAAGAGTAAATATGGGATAACTTGCGTACATTTATTCTAACACCTATCGCGGCTCGACGAGTCCATTGAGTAGTTGGATGGCTTTGCTAGTAGACGGTAACACGGTCATGATTAGTTTAGTGTAGATTGGACAGCGGAGGTATTTGAATTTTGCGTGTTATGATGACTAGTGTGAACATTTGGTAGCAGTCATGCAAATCTGTAGGAGTTCATCTTTGAAGGGCCACTGGAAATGGCCAAAATGTTCCTAGAACAGCTTCTCTAAACAAAATTGGAAGCTTTCACATGTCTTTTCAGTTATCTTGAGACTTTTTTCCCCCCGTAGATCTACTCATAATACCCACCAAATCTAATTTTGCATAATCAAACCGGCTCTGAGCTGATTTATTGGTTTCATGTTTGACTCCGAATTGGCCAACTTCCCGTGTCTTTCCAAACATGCATTCTTGACGCTTTTTAGAGTGTCTGCTCATGGCAGACCTGTCGACCAAATTTCATGTTGCTAAGGAAAACTTTTTCGTGGGCAGAATATTCCAAAACAGAACAGGAAATGTGGAGGAGAAAGTTTGAATTTGAGAACTTTTAATTCAAAAGGGTCTCGGGAAGGGGTCATATGTGTGGTCATTATGCTCGTGTACTTGCTCACTCGCAGCTTGTTGATGGAGAAAACAAAAGTTTATTTTTCCTCCAACAGAACCACACGGTGAGAGGAGGGTGATGACCTTTGAACCTCAAGGCAATGACCCGTGACCTCTTTGAATTTGAATGACAGCTCAAACAGCGAGAGGATGGAGGTAACACACACGCATAAGCACGCACGCACACTTGCACTTGACTTGAGACAATCACGACTAACACACACACACACACACACACACACACACACACAGAGTGTATGTTTCCATAGCAGCTACCTGCTCATAAACATTCAGCTAATTAAACCTTCATGTTTGCTTCTTTGGTTCACTGTCAATGTTCGTGGGTCTACAATACATATAAAAAATATATGTAAATAAAGAAGGAAAGTAAAATAAACTTGTCCCCATTTTCTCTGTTTAGTGGTTAAAAACGAAAAAGAAAAATGAAATAAATGTAATCAAAACAAGAATTTAAAAAAATAGCAGTATTTTTTCCATAAAAGAACTTTAATATGTGCATGTTAAGCCATCAATAAAAATAAATAAACTAAAAAGATACAGGAAGATAATAAGTTGTCATTTTTTAAATTTAATATAATTACTTTCGATTTTTTTTTTATACTTCAGAAAAAATATATTTATGAAGTTAAAAGAAGAAAATAAAAATCATGGGCCTTTTTAACATTGTTAATATTTTAGACTTTTGAGTGTCTTAAACGGATGTATGCTTAGCTTTTAAAATAAGGACAGCAAAAATAATAATAATAATAAAGTTTTTTTTTTTTAATTATCTTTTCCACTTCCAATGTCTTACAATTCAAAAAAAAAAAATAAGGTTTGATTTATTTTTATTTTTTGAATGCATCAATTTGCCCCACGGCATAACATCAGGGTTCAACGATGCCACATGCTATGACTTTTCCTGTAAAATGGCCACCTGGTCAAAGAAGGGACATTGATATGATCCATAAATCCCTCTCAAGCTCATTCTCTATTACACACACACACACACACACACACACGCACACACGTGCGCGCGCGCGCTGTAGTATAGACTTTATCTCCACCATCAATTTCCGCTTTGTGCATATGGCTGCTAGCTGCTTATGCATGTGCTGCAGAGCTGTACTTTATCAAAGGGCCCGTCCTGGCTCAGGGCCATGCATTATTAAACACACACACACGCGCACACAGTAAAAACCAGGCCTTGTTTCAGGGCTTTGGCTGGACAGGTACACACGCACGCACACACACACACACACACACTGCAGGTGACAGAGGGCATACACTACAGGAAATGCAGTCAATTAAACCCGACTGGCTTCTCCTATAATGGACTTTGGGTGCAGGTCCTCGGAGCTAAATCATAAATCTGCATGTGTATTTTTAATACAGTGCGGACTTTTGTAAATAGAAAAGTACCGTATACATATCACAATTGAGTTTCAATACAACAGCCGTATCAAAAGGACCAAGATAATAATGCTGACACTATCTGAGAGTTTGTTTTGTTTTACTCTATGGCTTTTTTTCTGGTTGTTAAAATACCACAAAAAAAAAAAAAACGCTAAAAGTGATGCTCGCATTAGCCAAAGGAAAAAGTCAAACAAATAAAGCACAGTGTGAATCTTTTAACGCCTCTGCCGTCAGTCCATAGTCCCAAATTTTGTACCACTTTAGTGACGTGAACATAACATTAACATTAAGTCAACTCTATTTTATTTGTAGAACACTTTAAAAACGATCACATCTGAAACTAATTGCTGTACATAAAGTCAAACATGAGAAAATTGAAACATAAGTTAAAGAAACAATAACAAAGTTCAAAACAATAAAAACTGACAAGACACTAAAACAAGGGCAGAGTCTCAAGCTGCATTGAAAGCCAAGTAAAAATGACTCGAGTTTTAAAAAATGGATTATGTGGGTATATATATATTAGGGGTGTCAGGGGACTTGTTTAACATTTTGTTTTTAGAACAGATATATTTGCGATTAATCCTGAGTTAACTTTTTTTTTTTTCTGGAGAGCTCAGTATTGTTCATTCGGTAATTTTACCGATTTGACATGTCATCATCATTGCTCTCTTTTTTTTTTTTAAATATATTTATTAAAAAAAAAAAATCCTGAGTTAACTATTGAAGTCATGCAATTAATTATAATTAAAAAAATTACCAATTAAAAAAAGTTTTCATACTCTTGTCAACATAAAAATGGAAAAAAAGTGTTAAAGTAATAGAAATATGCATGCATCTTTTAGTCATTGATACCGTAATTTCATAATTCGTAAAATTGTGTTAAAATCAAAAAGATGTACTGTACTGTACTGTAAAAAAAGTGTGAGTGTGATATTGATTTGTGTTGAGGTTGTTTTTCTGCCACTAGATGGCATAATTGCATTTGTAAGACGTTGGTGACAGCTCGGTGCATTTTTCTTTTCATATTAAGAGCCATCTAATCTTTAACATGAAGTAACTTGTGAAATTCTGCACATTTTTAAAATTGTAATATATTACTTGACCCCAATCTCCACAAATATATGCATTATTATTACATGTATTACTGCAAAATTTTGACGTGGACGTGTCTGCCGCTTTGCGACCTGGAATTCCCCCAGTACAGGCGTTCCAAATAAAGGGTGGTTATTAATCCCGCCCCAAAAAATTAGTGGTGTTAAAAGAACTTGAAATTAACTCAAAATGAATGCACTAATTTTGACACCCCTTCTATAGAGGCTTCAGAAAGGTGCTGCTAGGTGTAAGCAAACCTTTTGCGGAGGTTGCCACTTCCCCATAAATACACTCACTGGCTTGGGAACACACACGCAGGCGTGCGCACACGCACACGCACACACACACACACACAAGCTCGCAGACGTTCCGGCTTGTCTGTGCGTCGAGGCTGGCTGCTCACCAGGGTAATATTCGCTGTCACTCTGCAGAAAGTGAACTTGACAAATTGAGCCTCAAATACTCGCTACGCTGAGCTTTGGAGCTGAACTACTTTTTTTTTTTCTTTCCTTTTTTGAAAGCAAAAATCCCTCCAGTTTTGTGTATGAAATACAATATGAAATGTATTTTTTATCCTCGGAAATACTGTAAGTCTTTTTTTATTCCTCAAAGGCCGTCATGTATGATATACTGGTGGGTTTCGGCCATGAAATGTTGCTTGTGTCGGGTAGAAATGAATTCACACGTCGTAGCAGCTCGTCTTTTTTGGATTAAAGGTTGTTTTTTTTCATATAGTTTGCTATGGCGAATGTCATAATTTATTCTCACAATTCTGACTTTAAAGTGATAATTCTGACTTTAATATCAGAATCCTGTCTTTAAAGTGAGAATTCTGACTTTAATCTCAAAATCGTGACTTTAAAGTCAGAATTCTGACTTTATCACTTTAAACTCAGAATTTTGACTTTGTGAAGCTATGAATTGTTGGGGGAAGTCATAAAGTCAGAATTCTGAGATTAAAGTCAGAATTCTCACTTAACATACATAGTGAGAATTCTGACTTTAATCTCAGAATTCTGACTTTAAAGTGAGAGTTCTTACTTTATTCTCAGCATTCTGACTTTAAAGTCAGAATTCTCACTTTATCACTTTAAACTCAGAATTTTGACTTTGTGAAGCTATGAATTGTTGGGGGAAGTCATAAAGTCAGAATTCTGAGATTAAAGTCAGAATTCTCATTTAACATACATAGTGAGAATTCTGACTTTAATCTCAGAATTCTGACTTTAAAGTGAGAGTTCTTACTTTATTCTCAGCATTCTGACTTTAAACTCAGAATTCTGACTTTATCACTTTAAACTCAGAATTTTGACTTTGTGAAGCTATGAATTGTTGAGGGAAGTCATAAAGTCAGAATTCTGAGATTAAAGTCAGAATTCTCACTTAACATACATAGTGAGAATTCTGACTTTAATCTCAGAATTCTGACTTTAAAGTGAGAGTTCTTACTTTATTCTCAGCATTCTGACTTTAAACTCAGAATTCTGACTGATAATTCTGACTTTGTGATGTAGAGCTATGAATTGTGGGGGGGAAGTCAGAAAGTCAGAATTCTGTGAATAAAGTGAGAATTTTCACTTTAAAGTCAGAATTTTGAGAATAAAGTCAAAATGATGAGAAAAAAAAAAGTCAGAATTCATCCCACCCTCTTTTTTCTCTTCACTGGTCCTAATCCTCCGTATAATTGCAAAATTAGTCATGAGATACTGTAATTGATTACATTCACCACGTGTCGTGCATGTTGCACATGTGACCCATGCTGACCACTACTACTTTCTTGCATCAGCTATCATTATTTCTTTTTAGCCGCGATGTGACAGGTGCCTCCGTCTTTGCAGGTGGGAGAGTTTAGTGGAGGGTAAGCAGCTGTTAGCTCGCCCCCACTTTCACCTCTCACACTCTCACTGTCTGGAAGACACTCAATTGCGGGAAGTCCTTCAAGCGCGTGTGTGTGTGCGTGGGTGCGTGGGTGGGTGGTTGGTACAAAAACCCAAAAAAACGCACAGCTTTGCCCAAACGCCGCCACGCCTGGCAGGTGTCTGACTGCGACTCTTGTGCTCTTGGAGAGCGTCCAAAGTTTGCAGCGCAGTAATTGGAAGTTGATTCATGACGAGCCGGGTGTCATTTCACATCAGATGGGTCGAAGTGTTACGCGCATCCATCAGCGCGCTTGGTGGTTTAATACCATGGCAGGGGAAAAAAACAACTTTTGACTTGTTAAACGTGGAAATCTCGTTGTGATGTTTCATTCAAAAGCGCAAGGAACAAATTTGGAAAAAAATCTCTAATATTGCTGTCACTAAAGAATATTTTTAGAATCGATTAATCTATCGATTAATCTATCGATTATTCAATCGATTAATCTATCGATTATTCAATCGAGTAATGGACTAATCAGATTTATTTTAATTTTGCATTAAAGTGTATTACAAAAGCATTTTTTTTCCCTGATTGGTGCTTATTTGGTACTTTGTATTCGTATAGCGTTTTGTTTAGTTTTTTGTTTTTGTTTCTTTAACGTGGGATTGATGTTGTACTATGTTACCGGTTCGGTCATTGTTTTCATTGACCCACACAGAGGACAGTCACTCCACTCGTGTCACACAACTATTATTTTGCACGTCATGACAAAGTGGGGGGTGGACGGCATTAATATTTAGAAGCCGGCCAAGCGCCTCAACGGGAAGTGTCAGTTGTGCCGATGAGCTTATATTGTCAGCCTTCAACTTTGACCCAGGCGGAGGAGTGGAATAAGACGGCGAAGAGGTTCATTGAGGAGAGGGCGGCGGACGACCGTGCGATTCTTCACCTCGCGCGTGTCACTCGTCACGCCCAGACGCTATCCTCTGTAAATCAGGAGGCGATGGGCAAAATTCATGCCGCCGCGTGTCCGAAGTCGAACCACCGAGCAGGTCATGTATATTCAAACGGGGGGGGGGGGGGGGTAGAGGGTGTGCTGTGTCCAAAAGACAAGCCCATGGACACGTTGAATCCAAACTCTTCCAAAGGATGCGTAGGAGGTTACGACCCAAAACGAGGTGTTCTCCTCGGGAGACGAAAAGCGGCGCCGAGGAGTTGATATGAATCTCTTCACACTTTTTATCAAACCGCATCGGCCGCGTAGTGATGAACTACTTTAGACGGCTCCGGCGGAGCACTCCGCCGGCAAGGTTCACAGGGGTTGTGAGATTTTGCATTTCTTCATTGTTTGTAGTCGGAGTCCCGATGCGGATGTGATCTGTGGTATCAAACGGAAAAAGAACATTCAGAAGCGCTCTCACAAGATGTCTTTGCGATTGAGGCTTTTTTTAATACGTTGCTACAAGTTTGACCGACAAAATGTTGACATCAATTAGATTTGCAGTAATTTGTTACAGAGTACAAATTGTTTTTCTCAAAAATCCTTTATTACTTCATTTGCTCCCCAAAACGTATAAAAACGTTCAATTTTAAATATTACCATGGTCCCAAAAACGTATTTATACGTTTTTGTTTTGTTTAATGTTTTTTTTTAATGACTTTGATGCGGCCTCTGAACTGAAGAGAATGCTTAAATCAATGGTAGCTATTATAAAAACGGCCAGCAGGAGGCAGCAGAGTATACATGATCAACCAGTGTAATGTTGCAAAAAAGCTTTTTTTGTCACTGTTTTCAACAAGTTTGTGAATAATGATGAAACTTATCTATATTCTAATGCTAATTGCTGCAAAATGGAAACAAATACAAATATACTTTTTTTTTCACGATGAAAGAAGAGACTTTATAGAGTTTTTATAGCAATAGAAGACAATATTCTGTAGGCCTAGCAAAATCAGTCAAAAATCCAGTAAAACAGCCGAGAACGAAGGGGGTTGCTTCAGTGAAAATGGTTGGGAGTGAATGAATTAAACAACCAAATAAATATTTGCAGCAAAGTGCCCCTGTGAGTGAAAAGTTAAGAATTTTGCTGAGTTGTGATGTCACAGTTGGGCTAATTTACATAATCCCGCCCTCACACTGAATTTTCTCCACCCATGACTTGACAGTTAGGCAACCAAAGATTCACAGTTTTCAAAAGATGGTTGTCAGCCTACATGGAAAAGCTTGCGTATCCACAAACACACAAGTATACTTTTGGGGAGCTTGCTGATGAAGTGCTGCCACCTTGAATGAAAATGCAATCCATCAAAAGCCCTTTTTCAGTCTTGTTTTAGTTGTTTTGTAGTTTGAAGTGTCACAAAAGCAAAGATTAGCATCCAATTCCCTGTTCTGCTTGACTAGGTTCTTTTCACAAAAAGTTTTTCTACACTGTGTTTTTGTCTGAACTTACCCATATTATACTAATGATTACTAAAGAACGGCAAAAGCTAGAAATAAACTTTCTTTCTGGTAATAGTGTTCAGTAATTACAATGTCACTCAAATGCAACAATCACAGATGACCCAAATGAAAATCTTAGGTTTGCTAAAAGAGCTGCTGGATTTTCTAGCTGTGTGAGCTATCGTGCCAAAAGCAATGGGACACTGGGCAAAAGTGCAAGGACACCACTTGATTCTAACCCAACTCCAAATTGTACCACCTTTTTGGCGTTCCAATATCAAGGCAGTGCCTCAATTGTTGTCAAGGTGTCTCCCAGCGGTGGAGGCCGACTGGTGACAAGCCACCGGATCATTCTAGCACGTTGCGTTTGCCTCATTGCACCCGCACCCAAGCGGCGGCATGCTTGCTTACCCAGACAAAATGAAAAATCAATACATGTCCCCCCGCCCCCCCCCCACCACAGACGCGCTCTTTTGCAGGACAATTGACCCTGACACTGTGATCTCTCAGTGTGAGCCGTATTATTTCCACTCGCTTGGTTTAAGAGGTAAGCGATCCATTTCTCAATGGCCGAGCGTGCAGGACACCTCGAACGACACCTCGCAGTCAACGGCCAATAAAGTCAAGTGACGGCCATCGAGCAAATACTTGCGCAGGCTCTTTAAAGCCTTCATGAAAACGATCAAGCTAGTATTTTACCATTTAATGCTGAACTAACTGAAGAGATTCATTTTCATAGCTAGCTAGCTAGCTTTCAAAGCTAAGTGGTTGTCGCAGTTACGCCAGATAAACGCTGATGAGAACAAAGACACTTGATTTCTTATATAGTTTAACGCTATGTCTCCACAATTCAGTATTTTTTTATTTTATTTTATTTTATTTTTTTTTTTTTTCTGGAGAGCTCAGTATTGTTCATTCGGTAATTTTACCAATTTGACATGTCATCATCATTGCTCTCTTTTTAATTTTTTTTTTAATTTTTTTAAAATAAATTTTTATTTTGTATGTGGGTTACGCCAGATAAACGCTGACAAGAACAAAGACACTTGATTTCTTATATAGTTTAACGCTATGTCTCCACAATTCAGTATTTCTTTATTTTATTTTTTTATTTTTATTTTTTTTCTGGAGAGCTCAGTATTGTTAATTCGGTAATTTTACCAATTTGACATGTCATCATCATTGCTCTCTTTTTAATTTTTTTTTTAAATAATTTTTTGTTTTGTATGTGGGTATGTGCGTGTGTGTGTGTATTCACTAGTTCACCTAAAGCCTATTAAAAATCCCATACCGTTCACCTAAACCGAATACTTCAGAATCCAGCTAGAGTCGTGAGGTTGTCAGGAGACCCGAGTAAGGATCAAAGAAAAGAAAGGAAAGTGAAATCCAGCACCGACCAGACATTAAATTTTTTTGGGCTGAAAGAGATTGTCCCCCCGCCCCCTCCCCCCAGAAACCACCCATAATGTTAATCAGCAAACGAGAGCTTTGGTTGTAGGGAGATTGGTCATTAGAGAGGGAGGTGGAAGACATTGATTTTTAATTTTGACATGCAAATTTGTTTGCCACCGTATTTGTGTACAGTAAGCTGACCCGCTCGCGTCGCTCTCAGCACTTCTTCTTTGAAAGTGACTGAGTAGTTTACCCACGTGCAACATCAGCGCCGGACTTTTCATCACACACTCGTCACATGAAATAGAACCAGAATCACAACCAGACTCATCGAAAAAATATCGATATCGTGATATATACAACAATATATATACAGTATAACAATATGCAAATCACAAAAACATGCAATAAGTTTCATATGGAATTGTATGCTTTTATCTGAATTTGACCAGTCAGACGCTAACTAAAATGTGCACCGCCATCCAATAGTTGAACATTTTCGAGAGGCAATTACGATTTATTAACTAAGAATACATTGAGTTTGTTTATTTTGCAGCATGACATTTTTTTAAATTCTTTCATTAGATAATAAAAATGTCATTTCTTTAGCTACATGTTATCGCAATAATATCTATCACTATATTTAACAACTCTATCACATGATTTCCCGATATCGGGCAGCCCTATATACAATAGTAACTGTATCTTAGTAAGAGTAAAAGTGTCTTGTTTGTCAAAACGTTCACAATATAAACCCGTCTCAGGTCAATTAGTGAAGCCCAAAGTTCAAAGCAAACTTGGTGCGTCAGCATTTAGCTGGTATGCTGCACACAAATGGAATAACCTGCCAAGAGAACTGAAGTTAGCTTTCAAATCAGATTAAAAAAATAATAAAAAATTCCCCATACCTATAATTAAGGTCTTTTAGAACATTTCTATAGTAAATCTTTCCAAAATCATGCTCTTGTGCTGTACGTTCTTTTAGTAATTTTAATAGACTACTTTTTATTTCTGTACTTTGCTTTTAAATGCTCTTAAATGCTACTGTTTCTATAAATGTCTTCAATTGGTTTCGATTTAAATGTTGTATAATGCTAGTATTTGCTACATAAATTATTTTTATTTAATTTTTTTTGGTACATAGAAAAACAAACTAAAAGTAATCTGGCACTGATTGTCATCGTTTCATTTCAAGACAGGGGGTAGTAAGTCACAATAACCGCCACCTTGCACAATAGAAATAACCCACAAATCCAAGAAAGTTGCAGTAACCCAACGATTTATCGTGGCACGCTGAAATGTGTGAGTACGCCCTAAAAACAAAGCCATGGTGGTAAAGTTGATCACCTCGAAATTCCTTGTGTTGGTTTTCACCTTTTTCCCACCTCGGGGGGTTGAGTCGCAACTATGCCATCTTTCACGATTGCTGCTGGAAAAGTATGTTAGCCACATTAGGGAAGCTCCAAAAAAATGACGAGGGGGGGGGGGAGCGCTAGTGGCACAGTGCCGCAGCATCCGGGAAAACAATTAAGACATCTGTCTCGGAGACGTCCCGCGGAAAGACGGCGACGAGACACCGAGCGGATTGACACGTTTGTCACATATTCATTTGTCTGCGTTCGCGTCACTGACGGCATTTTCTCACCTCGGTGACAGCCGGGGAAGGAAGGGGGAGTAACGGCGACATGGCGCGCCCGCCGCGCCGTGCACTTGGATTAGCTATCATAATATGATGACAGTAATTGAGCTCGTCATAATTGCTCAATTGCCAATCCTTTCCCCTCGGGGGTGTGAGAGGCAACTGTTAGTGCTGTGCAAGCCTTCATTACATGGACGTGATATCGTGATAATTCACTTACAATATAGCATGACTGGCAGTGAGTACGCCGACGACTAACACATCACATCGTTTTAACTTTACCGAGCCAGTCATAGAAGGTCAAGAGTTTGTTCCTCTACCCTTTGAGGGATTTTTATTTTTTTAACCTCAATTCTTTATTTTACTCTCTTCCAAGTGTGTTTGGTCCCACTCTAAATAGAGTCAAATTTACGCTACAGAATTTACTGTGCATGCCATGCATCGGATTGGGTTCTTCTGGAGGCGGCCGATACCAGCTACTAATACTTAAGGCAAAAACAATTCTGATATGGAATATATCCTTGGTATAATGTGGCACTTGCTGGTATTCGTCTAGAAGAACATTAAATAATTTTCTCCCAAAAACTTTCTCTTTTAAATATTGCCATAGTCCCAAAAACGTACTTATACGTTTATTGTTTTTTTTTGTTTGTTTGTTTGTTTTAAATGCCAGAGCATACAGAAGGCTTTGATGCAGCCTCTGACCTGATAAAGCAATGGAAGTTATTACCAAAAAACGGCCAGCAGGTGGAAGCAGAGTATAAGAGATCAGCCATGTTGCAACAAGCTCTTTTCCCCAGTGGTTTAACCAGATTTGTGAATAATGATGAAACTTAGCTTTATTCTAATGCTAATTGCTGCAAAACATAAACAGATACAAATATATATTTTTCCTGATGAAAGAAGAGACTTGAATCTTTCTTTTGGTCGATTCCATGTTTTTATAGAAATAGAACCCAATATTCTGCGGGCCTTGCAGAATCAGTCAAAATCCAGTAAAACAGCCCGGGAGCGAAGGTGGTTGCTTCAGTGATAATGGCTGGGAATTAATGAGTTGAAGAGGTTTTCAATCCATAAATTTAAAAATGAGCTTAATTGGCATTAAAAACGTCTGAAATCAATCATTCAAAAGTCTTAAAATTGTTTGCACATAAGTAGGATTTTATGATTATAAATAGTCTGAAATCTCTAAAATGGCTTAACAGTCTTTACTCTAGTGGTAGCATTACGTAATCACGACAGCGGAACCAACAAAAATGATGTTTTTTCTGTACTCTTATTTACTGTATAGCAACTTTAGGCAACAAGGGAAATTTAAAACATTGGGAATTTGGTCTTACTTAGTTTCAAATGAAATCAAAAAGTCTTTACAAAGTCTTGAACTCTGAGCATGCTTGATGAGTTGCTCGGTTAGGACTGCTCCAGTTTGACATATGGTTTAGGTCAATACTGTTACTTTTTTTTTTCACCCTGCAGCCAATCAAATTGTGAGATGATGGTTTACCAGTGACTGATTCTTTCGTACGCCTGCACAACGTCATCACTTCAGTGTCCCACATTGAGACGTTAGCTTCATGGAGGACTTGATCAGATTTTCCCCGGCTGGAATCTGGACCAAAGCTCCTCATCTTCCGCTTCTTCCTCCCTCGCCACAAATGAGAGGATGGAGAGGCGGAGGGGGGAAAAATAGAAAAACACAAAATTGGAAAAAACAGCTGAGGGTGTAAATAATTCATGCAGACAATATGACTTTTTTATGTAAATTTGGTGCATTAACCCTCTATTATAATGATGGACGACAGATACGGGTGATGTTTCCTTGGTAAGAGCTAATGGATGACCATCATAAATTCACTGCACATTTTATTGTGTTGCCGAGGAAAATTGTGCCTGCAGGCAACGTTGTTTACTTTTATGTCAGGGAGGAGGCGGAAAGAAAAAAAATCCTTGCCGTCGTCAAAAGGAGAGAGCGGGAAAAAAGGAGTAAAAAATAATAACAATAATAATGATAATAATGGGGGGGCTCCCGCGCAAAGACTCGTATTTGGACCTCGCCTGGCGACTGTCCCTCAGCTTCTCCTCGGAGAGCGCTTCTCGCCGCGCTTTGCAATTACTCACTACTGGATTTGGGAGATTTGGGGAGGTAAAGAGGCGTCATTTTTCATCACGGCCTCCCGCCACGAAGTAACGCGGCCCGGCGCGAGCCTCCGCTCGTAGCCGTCGTGGGATCAAAACGCATACGTGATGAAGCCTAAAGCCTGTTGATGCTGTTTTCACTTTTGAGAGCCATCTTCTTAACTTGTGCACTATTGATGAGAAGGAGCAGCGCCGGTTGGCTCGGCCGTCATCCCCAGCCGCCCCACCCCCCTTTTCCCCCTTCTGCCCCGTAGGCTACCCCCAGGCCCTCGTCAAATCAACACCCTCCCTCCTTGGTCTTTCCCCCCCCTCCATCTTTGATTCGTCTTGTAATATCGGCTGCCTAATTAACAGAGAGCCCGCACGTCTCATGTGACTTGTTTTGGGTGGATTTCAGCATGCTCAAACCTGCCTTTTAGCAGCCCTCCCACTGTGCCGCTCTCTCATTTTCTTGACTCGGAAGCAGACGTACTCCTGACAGTCCATCATGCTGCTTTTTTCAGAAACGTACAGCCACCGGATTAGATAGCTGTCCATCCATCCGTCCATCTGTCCGTCTTCCGTGGCGCTTGTCCTCATTAGGGTCACGGGTGTGCTGGAGCCTATCCCAGCTGACTCGGGGTACGGCTTGGACCGGTTGCCAGATAATCGCAGACAGACAAGTATTCGCACTCACATTCCCACCTATGGAGCATTTGGAGTTTTTAAGTACCCATAGAAAGCCTTTTAATTGAAACGGAAATCTGGAGGTTTCCTGTGTTATCTATTAAATCGTTGTCAAGCATAGCATGTACGATGCATCTAATTATTGTAAAACAACAAATCTGAAAAGTACCTTGAATTGCGGACATTTCTGTTTATAAACAATTTGAGATTTGCGCAAATTCTTTTATGAAAAATGAGCACTATTTACGCACTATTTACGGTAACTAGCGAAGGGATGGTTCTATTTTGTGCTTCTTCTTCCTCTGCATAAACGTCCGTCATTGGCAGCGAAAGCAGAAGTTCCGCCTTTGTCATCCTCCATCGTCCAATCACAAATCCGAAATTAGTCAGAAAATACACTCTAAAACAATTGGGTCAAAAATGACCCCAATTTGAGATTGTCCGTAAGGATGTGTCATTTGAGGTATATTATTTTGTTTAAACAATTTTTGTATTATTATTTCTTGGTAATATCTCTGACCTTTTTTTTCCTCTTTCATTTCCTTGTATTTTGTCATTATTTAATTTGAGTTACTATATTTGGCAATTTCTCACAATATCTATATATAATTTATATATATATATATTTATAAAATTGTTTTACACAAAAAATTACCCATTTCTTGACTCAAAGTTGGGTCTAATTGACATTTACCCATAATTGGGTTATTTTTGACCCAACTGTTTTCAGAGTATAAATTGAATAAACCAATCTAATTGGGTCAAAAATGAATCGACACAACTTTTTGAGTACCCCAAAAGTTGGGAAAAATTTAAATAATAACCCCCAAAGCAGCCTTATTTTGGGGTTATTCACCAGCTATACAATACAATATATATATATATATATATATATAATATACAATACATTCACTCAATCACAGATGCAAGAAGCCATCCACGCCAAAGAAGCGCAGCCTTCTGTAAATAGAAAGCATTTGTTGGTGGTAGTGTGAGCGAGACCATCAAAAATTATGACAATGATCAAAAGAATAACATTTTTTATTTTTTTTTAAATGACAACGTGACGTGCGCCCAGAAAGGGAAGCAGGTCATAGACGGATGGGCAACACCAATTGTAAAGCCTCAACTGTCCGATGTGGGTGGAGTCAAAGTTTGAAAACTGCTTCGAGGATTTTCTGGAAGTTTGAAAAGGTCCCTTGACCCCAGTTTCACATAACTACATGAAATTGGGACATCAGCCATTTTGGTTTGAAGCAGTCATTTTAGCTGAATTTCAAATTTCATGAAAATCGGTTTTGCTTGCACTATCTACGTTTAGTAGACCTCGATGCCAAGATTTGGTATGGTTTTGAGGTTTCTCCGTGAAAAATAGGGTGCGTGGGCCCGTTTACAATTCACAACAAAAGATGTGTAGCGCATGGAAGCGCACAGATGTGCATGCAGCATCAAGCTGCAGATGTGGAAGCCGCGGCAGATGGCGGCAACCAGCTGTTTCACGCGAACTCTCTCACAACCCCCCACACACACTATATCAACACACACATCTGGGCTTCCTACTCGCCGAGCGCCGTCTTGATTGGATCACCCGCCAGCTCGCCTTCTCGAAGGACGCCTGGCACCAAAGTCACGTGACCAAAACGACTGCGATATCTTGCGCACGCGTTCTGCGGCTAAGTGGGCCAAGTGGGTGGTTCGAGTCGTATACATTGTCCTGCGTAAGGGCTAAACATACCATGCTAATTAGCCACCCAGCTGCCTGGTGCCACATCCCATAATGGGTCTCGCCTCAGCACCGGCTCCTCGGAGACCTTCTCCACCCGCCTATCGCTAATTTCTCAATTTGTCCGCCACATTTACTCTCTGGGTTTTAGCACGCTTAACCTTTTCCGACGGCTAATGTGCACCTTTGTCAAACGCGGGCCAAAGTGACGCCTCCCTAATGATTCACTTAGCATCCGGCGTGCCGATTCTAATGAACAAACCCGAGCCTCAGCTGGGAATTGGGTGATTATTATCATGTACATAAAGAATTGACAAAGCGAATGAATAACAGGCTTTTGTTCAAATGGCCTAGCGAGCCCTGCTAAGGTGTTTAGGAGCTTTTGTTTGTGCTTAGAACTTCCATCCGGCGCCTCGGGCAACCGAGACACTTTGTTCCGCGCAGGACCGGCGCGCGGGGAGGCCCCGGCGAGCGTCGGGGGAGGCCCCCCCCCCCACCCCCTTGTCTTCAACGCAATTGCTGGAGGAAAACCAAAGCTCGGCGCCGTTTCCCCCTCTTGTTTGCTGGCACGCGGAGGCTGTTTATCTAGAAAAGAATAACTTGTTTTATTCATGTTGGCGTTGGATCGCGCTGCGGCCTCCTGAGAGAGAGATGGGGGGTGGGGGGGTTGATGGGGGTTCAGCGATGAAGCGCGCTTGCTTTTTTATCGCAAAACCCGAGCGTATGTGCATGTATAGTGTGTGAAAGCCTTCGGCATTGAGTCTAGTGGCGACTTTTGCTACTATTTTGTTGTCCTTTTTGATGAATAGTCCAAAGGCCTTTTAAAAGAGGCACCATATCAGCTAATTATAGTGTACAGTTGGGGAAATAATTATCCCATCCCCTTGTGGCAGACAGCCATGCACACTCAATACTCCTGATCTCAACTGGTGCACTAGGAATACAGTTCTTACCTTCTAATCTCTTTACAAAGATATGAGCATGACTGTTAAAAGTTGTCAGGGGCAAGATTGTTGATCCGCAAAAGGAGTGAAAAAAAAAAAAAGAATCAGTAAAAGGCTCTGTTAAAAACTTACTGGCATCATTATTCCAAATTGGACGGCATACAAAATTGCCATCGTCATTTCCCACCCTAGTTTTAACCTTCCTCTTTTATTAGTTTGACAGAAACAGCAGTTGACTTCCTGGGTCAATTTGACCCATCATACAAAGTCATCATTCATTATAATTATTCATATATGATTATAGTTGTTTATTGAGTCACTACATTTACTGCTTTAAAAAAATGCAATGGGTCAATTTGACCCCTTATACAAAGTGTCTATCTCGAAAAAAATATATTAATCTAAAAGTAACTTAATTCGTGAATAATTATACTTATTTATTGAGTCACTACACTTACTGCTTTAAAAAAAATGCATTGGGTCAATTTGACCCGTTATACAAAATGTCTATCTCGGGGGGAAACAAATCTAAATTTAACTTCATGCATGAGTAATTGTAGTTATTTATTGAGTCACTACACTTACTGCTTTAAAAAAAAAAATGCAGTGGGTCAATTTGACCCGTTATACAAAGTGTCTTATCTCGAAAACAAAATCTAAATGGAACTTCATTCATGAATAAATATAGTTGTTTATTGAGTCACTTGAAAAAAATTGTCTTAGTGTCTTATCTTGAAAAAAAATGTATCTAAATATAACTTCATGCATGAATAATTCTAGTTGTTTATTGAGTCACTACATTTACTGCTTTAAAAAAATGCAATGGGTCAATTTGACCCTTTATACAAAGTGTCTATCTCGAAAAAAAATCTTAATCTAAAAGTAACTTCATTCGTGAATAATTATAGTTATTTATTGAGTCACTACATTTACTGCTTTAAAAAAAAAATGCATTGGGTCAATTTGACCCGTTATACAAAATGTCTATCTCGGGGGGAAAAAAATCTAAATTTAACTTCATGCATGAGTAATTATAGTTATTTATTGAGTCACTACACTTACTGCTTTAAAAAAAATGCAGTGGGTCAATTTGACCCGTTATACAAAGTGTCTTATCTTGAAAACAAAATCTAAATGGAACTTCATTCATGAATAAATATAGTTGTTTATTGAGTCACTTGAAAAAAATTGTCTTAGTGTCTTATCTTGAAAAAAAATGTATCTAAATATAACTTCATGCATGAATAATTATAGTTGTTTATTGAATCACTACACATACTACTTAAAAATATTCTGTATGGGTCTTTTTGACCCACTAAATAACAGTAGGGGTCAATAGTTTTTAATGTTTCAATGCTAACAATCAGTGTTACCCAATTATACATTGGGATCTATTTAACCTACTTGGAACATCAGTTTCTTTGGCATTTGTGGTCCTGGGTCAATTTGACCCATATCCAAAAATTGTCAGAAACAGCAACACAAATTCCCAAAATATGTACTTAAGACTAATTATAATTACTACCTTTTAAAGCAAGAAATCTTACAATGGGTCAATTTGACCGACCATATAAAAGCAGGGTTAACGTTTTTAACATTCTGTGTCCTGCTCACTTCAACAATGTTGTGATTATTTTGTGTACAAACCGTACCAAACCACAGTAAGCTTGATCATTAACACGGGTTTAAGTGCCGCATATGAAGTGTGAAAGTCGAGCATCGGGTTGTTATGAAACACGGCATGCTTGCTTGCCAGCTCTCCTCGCAAGCGCCCATGATATTTAATCCCCGGCAATTAAAATATTAATCAGCGGACCATTAATTAAGTCGCTTAAGTGCTCGTTGAGGTTTTATTAGTGCCACCATTTGGCCGTCTTTAAGTGACAACCCAAATGGGGCCACTCTTGGAGAAAAAGATGATAATTGGCTTTGGCAATTCCATTTCCACCGGCGCAAGATCCTCTCACCCGCGCCCACGCCGACCCATCAATAATTGATCTAATTACTGATATAGTGGCATGAGTCACTCCCCATTCAGGAGACAAACATGATTATTTAATAATAATAATGCTTCCAAACATATGCAACGTCTCCTGACCTGCCTACTTGACTCAATTTTTAATGATGTGCTAACACAAAGAGCTCCAAAAAAAAACAGAACAACAAAAGAAATTCACTTGTGACCTGTACTTGCTAAATATCAAAAGAGCAATATAATAATGGTACATTTTGTAATAAGAATCGTACCAATAATGAGAATGATGTTCTGCATCACACCCAAAACGTTTGGTCAAGATCTGACTTTGTGGAGCTGAGCAATTCAAATTTTGTTTTACGACGAGGCATCAAAATTTTCCACTAAAGACACAATGATGAAAATTCTACGTCTTCACAATTTATCATTGCGCATCTTTCTATTCTAATTACTTCAAATTTGGTAGCAATCGTATAAATTCTCTACACTCTAAAAACAGTTGGGTCAAAATAAACCCAATTATGGATAAAAAATGGACCGATCCACTTTATGGGTCAATTTGAACCAACTTTCTGGGTTGTTGACCCAATTTTTTGACCCAAGTAAAGCATATGACCAATATTTATGCGTTGTTTTGCACTAGAAGATACATTTCCAAATTGACCCAGATAGAAAATTGGTCCATTTTTTACCCATCTTTGGGTTATTTTGGAACCCACTGTTTTTAGAGTGTACGACCAGTCTTGTCTTGGAACCCCTGGAAAGGGCCAAAAGGGCTGCTTCAAACCAAAATGCAAGACTTCCTGTTCGTTTTTTTTGACATGGCTTTCAGAAATCTGAGAATAAAGTTGGAGATTAAAGTCAGAATTCTCAGTTTAAAGTCGGAATTCTGAGAATAAAATCGGAATTCTCAGTTTAAAGTCAAAATTCTGAGATTAAAGTCAGAGTTCTCACTTTAAAGTCAGAATTCTGAGAATAAAGTGGGAATTCTGACTTTAAAGTCAGAATTCTGAGATTAAAGTCAGAATTCTCATTTTGAAGTCGGAATTCTGAGAATAAAGTCTGAATTCTCAGTTTAAAATCAGAATTCTGAGATTAAAGTCAGAGTTCTCACTTTAAAGTCAGAGTTCTCTCTTTAAATTCAGAATTCTGAGAATAAAGTGGGAATTCTGACTTTAAAGTCAGAATTCTGAGATTAAAGTCAGAATTCTCATTTTGAAGTCGGAATTCTGAGAATAAAGTCTGAATTCTCAGTTTAAAGTCAGAATTCTGAGATTAAAGTCAGAGTTCTCACTTTAAAGTCAGAGTTCTCTCTTTAAATTCAGAATTCTGAGAACAAAGTGGGAATTCTGACTTTAAAGTCAGAATTCTGAGATTAAAGTCAGAATTCTCATTTTGAAGTCGGAATTCTGAGAATAAAGTCTGAATTCTCAGTTTAAAGTCAGAATTCTGAGATTAAAGTCAGAGTTCTCACTTTTAAGTCAGAGTTCTCACTTTAAATTCAGAATTCTGAGAATAAAGTGGGAATTCTTACTTTTAAGTCAGAACTCTCGCTTTAAAGTCGGAATTCTGAGAAGAAAGTGAGAATCCTGCCAACCCTTTTTTCCCACGTACAATTTCAAACCAAAATGGCACCCTTCCCCTGTCTTTTTGGTCATGACTTCTTGAGAGTTTTTTGTGGCTCTCCTCGTGTTAAACCTGCCTCCCAAATTTCACGCTGCTAAGTTAAACTGGCTTCGCGGGCTGAATTTTTAAAAGTCTCTGGATGGGCCGCTACGGTGTCAAAAACAGAGGAGGGTTGTAGTTGAGGGGGAGTGGGGGAGGGAGGGTCTGAACACTATCCACATCCCATAATGATCCCAATAATAACCCCCGACAACACACGCGGACATAAAAAATAGTGCGGAAGTGTATGTGTGTGAATACGTGTGTGTGTGTGGTTGGGATTATGAGGCGCAGTAAAACATGAAGAAACTCAGTGAATATGCTGGAGGTAAATGAAGTCCCAAGGGTGTAATATTCACCTCGCCATAATAATTCTGCCTCTGTCAAAAGCCAGCCAGCTTTGCTCTAAGTGTGTGTGTACAGTATGTGCGTATGCGCCGGAACTACACACACACACACTCACTTACTCGTCTTCTCTCACTCGTTCTTTTCCCTTTCGGTGGCGACAACTCCGAGCAGGGAGCAGGAAGTCGTCGTTGCTCCCGTACGTTTGTTGACGCGTGCGTGTTTGTGTGTGCGCGCAAACCACAAGTTGAGCTCGCCGGGAATGAGCGTGGAAACGCGTCTATTTCCATCTCCTCGGATGACTGAGGACGGCTCGGGGAAAAAAAGGGAAGAAGAGGCTGCCCACTGAGGGAGACACTGGCTTGCATTGTGGGGCTTCGGGGCGGCAAAGCGCACTGATCGGAAGGACGGATCCATTAAATGTGTGTATGTATGTGTGTGTGTGTCTCGCGAGCAGCCAGACGCAACGAATGGCGCTCATTAGCCCCATGTTAGCCTTGCTAGCTGCGAAATGCCCCGTGGCAATAAGGTCATCGGCAAGGTCGCGACTTGATTACATGCTAATGCACTGATGTGCCGATGTGTGTACGCAAAACGCACACACTTTCCCTCCAAAGATGTTTTTTTTTTTTCTCATTGTGACATGCTAAGAAGTTGACTTAAATAAAATATATAATTTTATCATTTAAAGCAACCAACTGTTTTGAACATCGTCTTGAATTTCAAGACAATTCCCAATTTTAAGAGATTTGACTAATTATGCTTTATGACATGTAGATGATTTCCTAAGAGAACATGTGGCCCCCCAAACAGTGTCCCCAAATTGTGTCCTGTTCACAGTTAACAGCAGTAAAAGGCCATCACTTCAAATGGCAACATTTTGTGCGATAAAGCACAATGTTTTGATGACATTTTCGCCCAAAAATTAATTCGTACGACTTTTGAACATCAGTTCAAATTCCGAAATTTTTAAACGATAATGCATGCTTTTTGGAATGAAAGGTTCTGAAATTTTACATCAAATTTGGAACTGTGCAGCCTTTCAAATGAAGGTTATGAATTCTGATTATAAAAACCTTGGAAATTGAATTTTTGAATTGTACTTTTTGGATCAAATTTTATCCAAATTTTACACTTTACAATTCCAAATCATACCATTTCAGTTGTGTGTGACGAGGTGTAATATTTTTGATGAAATTGTATTAATAGTTATTGAAAAAAATCTGAGTTTTGTACAAGAAAGCATAATGTGATAATACATACATTTTGCTTTTTTTTTTTTACCGTAATCACTTTTCAACTTCAGTTCATATTTAGTTTTCTCAAATCTACTTTTTTAAATCGTCCTTTTGAAGCAACACTAAAGAATTTTTTAGTTTACGTTGATTATGGCGGCGCCGTTTGGACAAAAGCGGTAATGTTTTGCCTGAAGGAAGACCACATTTCCCATGAGGACAAGCACATTGCGTTATTTTTTTAGCTCACGCCAAATGACTTCTGTCTTTGTAACAAATGGGGAAACGCAGCCCATTTGTAGTTTTTTTTTTTGTGTGTGTGGTAGTGTACCTACCATCCTCCTCAAAGTTGCTTAGTGCCAGTAAAATGATACAGATCCCCTCAGGCCATGGCAAAGGTACCACAACTAGTTTTAAGACATCAGAAGAGTTATGAAAATATCTTTTTACGGTTGAAAAGTTCCTTAGTGCTACTTAAAACAAAAAAATTGTGCAATGAAGTGTAATTTTTACATTAAATTTTGTTGAAAATTTTACGAGAAAATTATGAATGATCCGACTTTAAAAAGTTACTGTAGTGTTGTGCTTTTGCTTTTGATAAAATGTTCTCAAATTTGCTACAAAATTGTGGTTTGTTCAACTTTTGAACTGTAATACAGTTATTTCAATTTGTGCGGCTGTTGAGACGTAATTTTCCTGCAAATTTGCACCAAATTCCAAATCGAGCAACCTCAAGTGCCTTTGACTTATAGTTTCACCTCTATAATTTTTGCTGCACTTCAGCCTCATCACCAAACAAGTTCGCTGATTTCCATGTTCTTGTATTACTCTGTTTTTAAATCAATTGCACTTCTTGCCTATAGGGGGAGCCAGGGAGCAGCAAAGCTCAATCTTCCACGTCAGCCTTTTGTCATGAAAGATGCGCAAATGAAGGCAAGGGAGGGGAAAAGCCTGAGGGTTTGTTGTGTTCTCCGTCATCAACATTGATTTAGCATCTGACTTTATTTTATTTCCTAAATCTATCGCATCTCTCACATGATCGACCTTTGATGACGAAGTCTGCTTTCATTGGCGTATGCGCTTGTTTATTAAGAGTGCAGCTGCGTGCCACATACTTTGAACATGTCTCTTTGAATGTAGAAAATGTCAGCTGTGTTGAGAGGACGTAAGGTTGTCGTTGGATTTTCTGTTGATGCATAAGGTCCGCAGTCATCACTTGGGCAGCCATCGGGCTCCATTTAACAGATAAGAAAATCGCATATAATATCAACTGAATTGCTTGCATTCATCTTGTGTGCAATTTCCACGCTGGACAATTCCCAGTTTAGCTCCAAGCCTTCCCCGAGGGGGCAAGTTCACAATTTCTGCCACTACGCTGATAAGGAATCATCCGAGAAGCGCAAATGGTTAGGATGGCGATCGATTCGGTATGCAGAAACGACCACTAGAGGCCGCCACTGAGATAAAGTGCCATCTGCGGTGTTAAAATTTATTTAGCCACATTAGCAATTGTTCTGATGTTTGCTTCCGTCGCCAATATTGGGCTTTAATACGTCGACATCAACTTCGTACCCTCATTCATTGTTATCGTCATTCCTTCAGAAAAAGAGGCTCAATCGAAAGTTTTTCTGCTGTAATTTTGCAGCTTGTGTTCGTTTATGCGGAAAATGAATCAAAACCATATTGTGTGCGTACAACATCCCTTTGCAGGCTTGCCCTTATCCAATGCACGCGTTTGAACCCAAAGCCCTCCAAGTGTAAGGCAAAGCCCCCCTTACGTGAAATTAGTCTCAGTGGGAAGGCAGGAGGCGCTCTCTCGTTCAGCCGCCTGGCCCCGCCCACTCCTGCCCAGCTACTGTCACACGCGTCAAGGTGTGCACAACGTTAATTGCCTCAGTGTGTGTGTGTGTGTGTGTGTGTGTGTGTGTGCGTGCAGCGGTAGCCGAGCTCAGGTGCACCTTTTGGCCGCTCCTTGCAAATGAGATGCAGAACCTCCTTTTCCGTGGATAATTGACCCTGGGGATCCGCCTTCCTTCCTTTGCTCGCCTCCTCCGCTCCCGCTGCCTCTGATTGGTTGCGAGTCAGCAGGTTGGAGTCGGACCTTTGACCCGACAGCTTCCTGTTCTAGTTCACACTGAGAAGTACAGTCGTTCCACTTCCTCAAGCTGCAATGTTGGAACATCCCATTTGTTTGATGTGAAGCAGTGGCGGATTCTGATTCACTCTTAAAACTGAATTGAAAACAAAAATAACCCAACTTGGGGCAAAAATGGACCCGACCCACTGCTTAGGGTCAATTTGACCCAATTCCTTGTCGTTTTGCAAAACAACCCAACAACTCCCCAAAATGGGGTTGGTTGTGTCGAATTGACCCAAGTCCATTTTTGACCCAAATTTGGTTCTTTTTGACCCAGCCTTTGGTGGGGATTTAACAGACTTTAACCACCTCCCCTGTCACGTTGCAATTATAGCTAAATAGTTGGGTCAAAAATAAGCCAATTAAAGGTCAAACTGAAGCGTATTCACTTAGAAGAAAAACAAAAAAAAGTTTTTGGGGGGAGCTTTGTTTGGGGGGTTTTGTGTAATTTTTTTTAAATGTTCTGTTTTTCTGACTATTATTTTTTTAATTTTAACTGAATTTCTTTTTCTGAATCAAAACAACAGGGGGAAAATTATTCAGAAAAACAGGAAAAAAATTAGGTTATGTATATCGTTTAATGGAGCATGTACGTATACAAACATATCAATCGATCGGCATGATTTTCATGCATGAAGTTTCTCTTGCATGTGGGAAAATGTCCCCCCATTAGCGAGCCTGTAAGAAGTCACTTGGAGCTCAGGGGTAAAAACAAAACAACAACAAACAATTACAAACAATATTTTTTTCAGTTTTTTTTTTTTTAACAATTTTCCCCTGTTTTTCTGAATATTTTTTCTCTGAGTAATTTTGCTCCCTTTTCTGAATATTTTTTTTTTTTCGGTTTTCTGAGTCATAAAAAAAAGTCAGTAAAACAGAAAAAAAGTATTCAGAAGAAAAACTAAATAAAATAAAATATTACACACCAAAAACAAAGTTCCCCCAAAAAATGACGCAGAAAAACTGTTGTTGTTTTTTCAAGTAAATGTATTATGCTTCCGTAAAAAAAGGGACTGACCCCACTTGGATCAGTTTGCCCCAAGTTTTTTGGGTTATTCATTTTTCCTAAAAAGTTAGATCAAACAAAGTTTAGAAGTTGGTAACTTAGGATGGAAAGCCAGACCATCATACTTACCGCAATGTTTTTATTTTTTTAAACTTGCACACGTACAAAGAAAATGTTAAAAACTAAAACTAATAAAAAACAAACCCCTTCTGGGGGGGAAAAAAAAACTATAATGAAAATTCCAAAATATCACAACCCTGGTGAAGCATGAAATTTGTTTTCTCCTCACTGCTGCTGTGCTCTTCTTCTTTTTTTTTTTTGCACGTGTGGGTGTTAAAAAACTGTTAAGCGCCTGATGTGGTGTAAGTGAATAGTTGCCCATCTGCTGGGATGTTGATCCTCTTGTTTTTGTGTGTGCGCGCGTGTGTGAAGATGCGTTCACGCTTGTCTGTTTGCACGTGTCTGATGTCAACTCAATATGTGTTTGGAAATGTGTGTGCGTCTTCAATTGGCTTGGATGCCCCCCCCCTCCCCACCCCCCAACCGCTCGCCTCCCCCTTTTGGCGGGGAGGCCATCCAAGGCAGAAGGCGGCTGTGCTGGCAACGCGTTTCATGCTTAATTCTGTGTCAATTAGCGGGCCTGTTACCTTCCCTCTAGCGAAAGGGAGCAGGAGAGAAAGAGGAGCCCACAGAAACGTCGGGGCTTTGACGGGCGCGGTGTTCAATCATTTATCCCGAGGCCCCGGGGCCACGGAGCCCCTGTCAACAAACATTCCATTGAAATCATATCAAGCCCAGTACACTTTCCTTCTTCTTCGCCTGGCGTTTTATCGCTTTCATTCTTCACCCGACGCTTCCTCCTTCGCCGTGCGTCTTCTTCACCCACCTTCGCTCGGCTTTCTTACACCTCCCCCCTCCCCCTCCCCCCTCGGGCCTCCTTCATAGCTGTGGCGGCGCTTCGGGTTCTTTTTCCAGTAAGCCTCCTTCGTAGGCCTCAATGAATTGAGTAACTTTGTACTTGTCACTGTGTGTATGTGGCACTTGACAAGTCACCAAACAAAAATGCTCATCCATCCATTTCTTGACAATAATATGTTATTTGTAACCTCACTAGTCTAAACGTGACATTCTGATTAATATTACATTTGTAGAATAAGAGTTCTGAAGCCAAATCCAGCCGTTTTTTTTTGTTTTTTTTACACATCTCAGGGGGCGGCCATTTTGCCACTTGCTGTCGACTGAAGATGACATCACAGTTGCTCAGGGCTCAGGCAACGACCAATCACAGCTCACCTTTTTTTTTTTTTCTGAGGCTGAACTGGGATTGCTTGTTATCTGAGACCTGAGCAACATTGATGTCATCTTCAGTCGACAGCAAGTGGCAAAATGGCCGCCCCCTGAGATGGATAAAAACAGCTGGATTTTGCTTCTTACCTCATATTCCACTAACGCAATATTAACCAGAATACCATATTTAGACTAATGGGGCTGCATATAACACATTATTGTCAAAAAATGGGGGGTTGATTTCTCCTTTACGTTCTGTTATTCCATGTATGTGTAGCGTAACAGCAAAATGCTGATGCACCGTGTTTGCTTTGAACTCTGGCCTCCACTGAATGACCTGAGTCAGCAGAGCCCTACTGTTTTTTTTTATTTTTTAATGTATTCAGGATTTAAACCATTCAGTGACACTAGCATAATTTTCAAATATATTCTACAGCTGACTGGGAGCCAGTGTAAAGTATTTAGGACAGGTGCAATATGTGTTGATCTCTTAGTTCTGGCCAGAAACTCACTGCAGCTCTGCTTACCTTGGGTGAAGCCACTTCTGGCTAACGCACACACTTGATTGTCATGGGATAGTTTGACATGACATTAGAATTACTTGTCAATTGCTCGACATACTGTAGTCAAAATGCGCTCATTTCAACAAGACAGGAAAGGAGCGTGTATAGTAGGCTACAATTCTCGATCCGTGGGTTATTTTGACGAAACCAACTGATACATGCTTAATAGCTCCTCTAACACAAGAGGGATACAAACAAGTAGGCGATGAGTAACATCTTTTGACCCAAATCCTCTTTCCTCTAAAAGCTAGCAAGATGTGTTTGCACGTTAAATAGTTTGTGATATGTGATGAAGATGAAAGCAGTCTTTCATCACAGCGTGATGCACATTTCACACATTGGAAGCCCGTGTCAGTTTCAGGAGCCGCTCTCCTCTTTTCCCGCAACGTACAAATATCACATCGCCGGGAATTCTAATGCAAACCCGTGTGAAAACATTTGAAATGAGAGCACATAATCACATCAGAAAAATGCTGATGCGGGATATTTTGCAGGTAAGGTGGACAAAGGGCCATGCCTATGTTTTGATTGGGTTGCTTGTTTTTTTTTTTTTTTCTGGTCTTGTTGTGCCCGAGGCTACAAACATTGATGTGCAGTATGAAAAGGAAGATGAAGCTTCCGCTGGGTCCCGTGAGCGTGGGTCGGTCCCACGAGGAGCGCAACTCACCTGGGCCCCAGCCTGATAAATAAATGGAGCCTCTTAATTATTAAAGACAGCCTAAACGAAGATAGATGCCGGCCTCTCAAGGCGGGAGCCGTATATGTAATGTTGTTGTTCGGGTCCTACTGGAGATGTGATATTGTCACGTTCATCCACACTTATTCTTTGGAAATTGGACGGCACGCAAAGGGATGTTTTTTTAAGCATAGCAGGCAAAATGAATGTTGTTAGATAAGAACAGTGGTACTAATTTGTCAAAAGTCAACATTTTCCAAAGCAGTTATTTGGTTTGAAAAATAAGTTGTAATATTGTGAATCATACTAATTTGTGAAAGTAAAAAAAAAAATGTAAAAAATAAGTTACAGTATTGTCAGATAAAAAAAAAAATTTATTTTTCAATTCATTCAAAAAAAGACTGTTAGGTTGTAAACGCATACAATTAAATAAAAATGTCAACAGAATTTGCTGAATCAGTGGAGGTTGGTGTTTTTGGATCTCACTCTGCTTCATCTATCCTTCTTTCCTTCCTTTAGTCTTTCCTCTGGTTAATTGAGGTCTCCCTAAACTGTTGGATTTTAGATGTTTCTGGTGTTGGTCAAAGATTCTGGTTTTGTAACTGTGGGTGGTGTCTGGTTGGTAACCGGATTTCATTTTGTTTCATCTTTTTTTCCTTTGATCCTTTCTCTGGTCTCATGACAACTTCACAACTCTGACGGGTCTCTGAAGTATCCGGTTAAGGTGAAAGGTTTGGGAAACAAACTCGCACACACGTGAAAAAAAGAGCGATGATGATGATGACATGTTGACTCGGGAAGGCTGCCGAATGAATAGATACTGAGCTTTCCCCAAAAAAACAATTGCATAAAAAATAATAGTCATAATTTCTGAAAATAAAAATCATAAAAAAACTAGAAATAAAATTCAAATTTTACAAGAAAAAAGAAAAAGAAAAAATTTGTCAATTCAAGACAAGAAATGTAATATTTTCTGAGAAAAGTTTGTAATCATCCAAGTATAACATCAATACCAATAGGTGGGAAATTAATGTCCCAATTGTCTGATAATAGTGTTGTCTAATTTCTGACGTATTTCCTCTGTGAGGTGCAAAAGTCTCTCCTCCGCCGGGCGCCGCTGCTGAATTTATGGGCAGGATCTCGCCACAAATTACGCAGTATAAGTTTCACCAATAATTACTGAAATGTGTAATGTAATTATGCAGGTGTTTTATACGGAATTGCATATAACCATGACGATATGCGTACACGATGCTTAATTAGCAACGATTGTGAGCGTGCCGAAACGGCGTCTGGCTGGCAGAATTTGCTCTTTTGAGCCACAAATTGAACTTTTGGCAAGGCTTGCGCTGTTTGCCGACTGGCTGCCAAAATGCAAAAAATGATCTTGGCGTGCGTGCCCACGCTAAATCAAAACGTGCCCGACCACAATTAGCACTCTGTTGACACTCGCTTCGCATCCAACACTTGATGACGGACGCAAGATGAAGCGTCGTCTTTGCCAAAACGCGTCCATACTCTGAAATAAATACAATACGCGCAAAGCGCTATGAAAAAGGAACTCGGAGGACAAGCTATAAAACCCCCCTTGTGTAATTGTACAACTTTATAAGTGACTCACAGGTCAAATATATACAACAAGCTTCTTTCCATTCAATAGCAAATCATTTGCTGCGAGCAATCAAACGCGAGATAAACAACAAGTCATCCGGTCGAATCTCTCTGCGGAGTGCCAGCCTGGATCAATTAATTACCCCCTGCGTGTTTAACTGGGGGGCATCAGTAATCATCTTGAAATATTCATTTGCTTTGTCCAGGGACTGACAAGTACAGTAGGCCACAACACGTCAACCCGGAGACAACATCCACACGCGCGCATTGTTGTTTTTCACGCGTGTTCAACTTTGACTGGATTTTAATTTGCACTGATTGGCTGCTCTCTTTTCTTTTGCCGCATTGTGCTGAGTAAGCACGAGGAGGATCTCGCCCACCTGAGAGGCAGAAAGGGGCAGAGGCAGCGCATATTCAAATATGCGCTTTGATCCAATTCAGGAGGCCTGTCTTGTAATCAAGCCTTGTTTTCAATGCTCGAATGTGGGGTGGGGGGGGGGTGAAATAAAACAATAATTGGAGAAGAATGAGGATGTTTTAACGCCATGAAGGCGGGCGTGATTTTACAAAAATGAGACTTGTTGAAATCGTAATGAAAAGACTGAAATGAAGGAAAAAAAAGGAATTATGTCACAATATTACAGGAATTAAAACAGAATATTGTGAAAGAAAAAACAGAGTTTTGGATGAAATTTTACACATTTATTTTCATAAATTCATTTTTAAAAAGGTGGTAAATAAGAGTGAAAAAAAATGGGGTAAAAACTATGGCTTTATTCTCTTAAAAATAACTAATTTATTCTCTCTTTTCTCATTATATTGCAGCTTTTGATATTTTGAAGTTGCAACGATTTTTGGGTGTAAAAACAACATATTTATTCTCATAAAATAGTTTTTCCAAATAATATTCCAACTTTATTTTTGTAATATTAAAAGTTTACGCTTATAAAATGAAATTCTTAAAAAGTGAAAAAAATTCTGTAAAATTAAAACTTGTTTTTTTTTTCTCGTAAAAACTGACTATCTTTGAGGATACCGCATCAAAAATGAAAGACTACTTTATGGACATGCTTGAAAAGACAGATACAGCCTGATCGCAATTAGAGCATAAAGCAACTATGAAATTTTTACCACATTTCTTAAACCAAAATATGGAATATCTAACAAAAACTAGAGCCAATTTGGAAAAAGGTATGTCGCTTTCGGATTTTGCGACATCAAAATACCCAAAAACTGCTTGTAGTAATTTTTTCTTTTATTTCCATGTAGCCATACAACTCCTTATACACTTCAAATGTGATTACAGAAAAATCTCTTTCCTTTATAATGTCAACAAAATTATAATGGACCTTAATTAGACAGCAAACCCTTTCTTTTAAATTTACAAATCGCATCAAATTTCATACAAATTTTTCAATTTTCGCATCAAATTTGATCCAAATTTTTCAATTTCAGCATATAATCCCCTCGGAAATGGAAATTATTTTTGTCCTGTAGTTGTCATTTGTTGTTCTGTACTTGAGAAGCATCTTCCACACCGTCCTTCTTGTTTGAAGATTTTGTTAGCGACAAATGTTTTCAGCCTACATTACTCTTGTGTCATTTTAGCCTGTCCAATATTTCCAAAACATTTTTGGTCACAAAATAGTCTAAATGTGGGAAGGAGTCGTCCATAGGAAGGACACGGCCATGTTGTCGTTAATGCGGGGAGGAAGCCATCACATTTTCGGGAATCAACTTTTCCGACTTGCCGCAAACGTCCTTGGCGGGGAATACATGAAAGGTCTTTTCTTTTTTTGGCGCTTGTGAAAAGGAGCATTCAAGGACCACCAGGTTTTTCTCAAGTTTTTTTTTAGTCGGGGGGGGGGATCCTGTCATGAAGGAAGGCGGGCGAATGGCGGCGGCGGCGGCGGCGGCGGCGGCGGGAGTGTGTTGGGCTGCCAGCTGGCACGGGAAGCCCGCACGTCCCCGAGATGTGCGAAGGGCCAGCTGGAACGGCGCCGAGAGCTTGAACAAACTCCGTGGGCCCGTCCTGTTACAAGTGACACAACACAGGACTAATTGTGCATTAATCAGCGCCTTCACTGCGCTCGTCCCGGGAGCACATCCTTGCATTCCGCTTATTTATGTGGAGCTCCCGGGAGTCCACGTTTTGTCTTCCAGTTTGGCGGGCGCTTTGCCACTTTCACTCGTGGTCTGTATCCTGGATTGTGTCAAATGCTGATGAACATTCACGTTGTCCCGCAAAGAAAATATTTGTATTACTCAGATCATTTCCCCCCATTGGAATGAATGGAATTGCCATTAATTTGTTCCAACCTAACCAAGATTGACGGCGGCGAGGACCACTCCCACAGCGGCGTAGTCCTTTCTCTCTCTCTCTCACACAGATCCGCCGGATTGCGAAAGAGACCTGCCATGCGCCACATCGGATTTACGTCCGTCATGGAAATAGAGCCTATTGACAATAGTCATAGGCTGTATGTGAACCAAAAAAAACTGATACACCACAGAGAAAATTGGCAAAAATCGACCGATTTTTTTATTTGTTTATTCTTTTTAAATATTATTATCTCTGCCTTGTGTTGTAATGTTAAAAGATAATAAGCAAACAATTTATCAGTAAAGATTTATATCAGCTGATCGATCGGTCGGACCCTAATTTCATTACAGTACAATCGCTGCTATTTTTCTTGTTAAAAATGTTGCAAAAATTTGTTGCCATTTTTGAGGGGTCTGGAACGGATTAATGGCATTTCCATTGACTCAAATGGGGAATGTGTATTTGTGTGATTTGACTTGCATGCGTGGCCACGAAACAAATTGAACTCCTAAATCGAGGTACCACTTTATGATTATTATGATAAATCTGCTGCAGCTCATGGCTGTGTGCCGCCTCCTCTCGCAACGAAGAGTAAATATCAAGGAAATGAAATAAATCCCGAAATTAACCTTTTTGGCGGAGACTCGACACGTTGCATCCAGGTCCTCCTTGGGGACTTTTGGTCATCACGCGCGCGGCACGTCTGGACCCTTCCTCCGCCGGGTCAACACTCGACAGAGTGTGTGCGTGTGCACACCCGCCGAAGTGGGCGGAGTTAGCGTGTGTGCGCAGATGCTTCACAAGCCAACCTTTCAATTAGGCCTCCGAGTAGAAATATCCGCAGCTGATTGGAATGTGCACAAAAGGGCCTCCTGGTCTTGGCCAAGCTCCAAGGGGTCCGTGGCTCCCGGGTTGGCTGGCTGGCTGGCTGGCAGTCACGCTGGAAGCCGCCCATGGTGACTTTGTCAATGGTTGCACTCATTCCCAGCTCGCCTTTTTCCATCCCGTCACAGCTGAGGGTGCATTGACGCGGGCCTCCGGTTGAACTCGGCTCGAGACTCCGCGTGCCTTCTTCCCCTTCACGCTTTTTTTTTGGCAGGTCCGCGTTTCAAATTCACCTTACAACTTATTTCAAACAAGCTCAAGATGGAGCCACACGGTTGGGTCGGCTACTAGTTTTGTTGCGATTCGTACCACCCATCAGGTCAACAAAATGGTGGCACGACTGGGTACGTACAGAGGATCAGCACTATTTGATTTTTTTTTTTTTTCCAGCATTTCAAGAAAAAAAAATCTGTTTTCTTGGAGGGAGAGAGGGGGGGTATCCCCATTTAGGGATGTAAAATTGCCAGTTTTTTTTCAAGAATTTTGTGGGGGTTCAAATGAAAAAAAAAAAAGTTTTTGTATTTTTTAATATAAAAATGTAATTTCAAAATTTACTTCCACATCCTTAAAACATATTTGACATGTTAAAACACAAAGCATCCACTTTGGCTGGATGTAGTTAACTGGCGGTCACATGACTAATTCACCCCCCCCCCCACTCAAAAAAAAAGAAAATTATTGGAGAAACATTTATTCTAACCCAAATAATTTTTCCGAAATCACTGATAAACATTCAATCTACGTTTTCCAAGAAAAAATTGGGCAAAATGGGGGAAAAAATCCACAAGTAAGCGAATCTGCGGCTGCCAGGCTGCAAAAATGCAGGGTCGACTCTAGTTTTTAAACTGTAATATCACCAATCACCACTAGATGGCAGACATAACTTAGTTGCGCATTCACTGGGTCTTACACTGCCCTTTACTACAATGCGAGTTGGCCTAATATTTTTTTTGCGTCTTTGGAATGATATGCAGGGAAACATAGTACCCGAAGTTGAGTTGAGTTGATTTTTGTGAAAAAAGGAACAAAATTACTTTTTGCACTGAATGTTGTTGTTTTTTTATTCAGCAGTTTTGTGCCGTACTTGAATGGTATGCAAGAGGCCTTTGTACTGGCAAATTGGAGAGAGAGAAAAATTCACAGTATGTGATTATTTTTTTTTGTTGTTTTTTTGTTTTGTTATTTGTTGTTTGGTTAGAGCAGAGGACATGCATTGCGAAATGTATTATCAAAAATGAAATGTATTAAGAGCACATATTTTGCGCTTATGTGTGTATTTTGTCTATATTAAAAAAAAAATTAAAATGTCATACATTTATTAAGAAATGTGTGGTCCTATGTGGACCCCCGCTAGCACTGATGAAAAATTGTGGCTTTTAAATTGCCCATCCCTGCTCTTTGGCATTTCAAGAATTGATTGAAAAAGTGAGTTGAATTCAGTAACATCCCAACATGCAGAGCTTGTATATAAAATTTTTGCTCACAAGTCAAAACAGTTGCGACGGCTCATATCTCAAATGTTGGCTCACCCGTATCTCAATGTACTACTGTAAGCTGTAAAAAAATAAAAAATTATATATATATATATATATATATATATATATATATATATATATATATATATATATATATATACACGCAAAGGCTGCACAACTCACCTTGTGCCAAGGCCACGCCACACCCTCAAAAATCATATGCCCTTTGTTATAGTAGGCTGACCCCTCCCCCCCCAGACGTCCCGGGGAAGACCCCCTCGCCCTCCCCCCAAGTCTCCTCTGCATCCCCGTGGAATCAACAGAGATTAAAAATTAGGGGATTAGGTTCCCCTGCTCGGCCTGTAATCCGAGCAAACAATGCTCCCCGACACCGAGTGGCAGCTCCCGAGGCGTGGCTAAATCCTCCGTGTCAGTTATTCCTTATGGAAGGGTTCTCTCGGAAAAAAAAGACGCGCCCGCCACCTTCTCTCCTCGCCGTACCCCAACCCCCCTTTATTTTAGGAGCCGCTGCTGTAATGAGGCAACGTGGGAGATAGTATGGGGGGTGGTTCTATCCGCTAATAGGGTCAATGGAATAAACTGTTTACTAGGAAGGGGGGGGTAAGGGGGTGGTCAGTATTGGCACGAAGTTGGCGGATAAACGTTGGTCTTGTCTGGTCCAAGTCTGGTTTTTAGAGAATGAGCATAGAAGACTCTCTTGGAATTGCGCCATATTGGCGGCGTTCATTTTTGGGGCTTAAATAAATGGCCATTTTGTTTGAAACGCTCAAAAAAATTTCAGGTGTTTTCCAATGGTGGGACTTTTTTTTTTTTTTTTTTTTTACTCAGCCAGTTTCACTTAGCCACAAGAAATGTAATAGCAATTTCTGTCATGTGTAGATGCACTAAAAACTTTATAAAGTGGCAAATTAGCAAGAAAAAGAACTCGTTAATTTGCGCGTTTAGAAAGTAGCAAACGTAGCTTAGCTAAAGTCTAGTGTGAGGATTTGGTGGGGGTTAATGGGACACTGTTTATAAAATGAAAAGGCAGGATGGAGACGGATTTATTCTTCATTTAAACTTTACTCGTCATACACGGCAGCTAGAGCGACAAGACTTCCTGATCCCCTATCAGCTGACTAAACACTAACCAATCAAAAGCTAGCATACTTTAGGTAAATACAAGTGAATGATGGATGGAGAGCAGCAGATTTGACACATCAACTTAGCTGCTTGTACAAAAAAATACCAAAATGCATGAAAGTGTAAATAATAATTCTGGAAACATTAATGTAGAAGTATATATTTATTTTAACAAATTAACTTAAATGCTTGATCCTCAAGGTGTGGACCTTCTTTATCGCTGGCAGTACCCAACGCTTCAAAGTGCGAATGCTTAACATGATATGGTTAAAGCCATTACTATCTTCTTATTTGAAAACCCAACCGAAAAGTATTGACACAAACATCCGAGTAGTTTCTGAGTTTTTTTTCTCACAAATCTGCCACTTTATAAAGTCGCAAATTTGCTTTTCGGAATATTGCCCCTGCCCTCTAAAAAATATGTTTATACTTGGCCCTAATATGCCGTCGTACTCATGGCACCTCTATATAAATATGTAATTTTTCAAGTGTACTTTGATATGGACCTCCTTTCGCACATTTCAAAAATTGAAAAACTGATCTAGCGTTAACAGTGATATAGCGGGGGAACGCTATATTAAAGAGACAGCTGAGGCAACGCTTGTATTGCAAACCTCCCAAATTGTGTGCACCCCATGCTCATGGGGGCGCTAGGACCCCCATTCATTGCTGCTTGCGTCTTTTCTGATTTTTATGATTTTTTATTTTTTTTTTTCCCACCACAGCAAACAACAGTGTCAGCCAGTAATAATGAGTCCAATAACATCGGAAGAGATGTAAGGCCTACTGAATTAAGGCCCTCTTTTAAATATGTCAGTGTCGAGCGCCGGCCATGGCGTGCACTCCTTTAATTTCATTGCTCTGTCAGCGTTTATTAAAACCCATTCGTCACCAGCGGGGGCGGAGAAATTGAGAGGGAAAATGGTGCGAGGAACGCAGAAGACACAAATGAGAGGGATGTCGGTGTGCGAAGGCGTCCAGAAAAAGAAGGACGACTTTCTTGGGACAGATAACAGCATTGTCATATTTTGGGAGGGGGCAGGTGGCGCTCACGCTTCGCCGTCACCTTGGGGAGTCTTTTAGCTTGAAGACAAGAGTGGGAGTGTCGAGGGGGGGGGCAGCAGGAGTGATAAATGAGGAATCCCCCCCCCCCCCCCCCAATTCACAATCCCCAGACTGTACTGGAGCCCCGGCTAGCCCACCTTGGTGCCCATTTGTAACTGTCTTGGGAGGGGCCATCAGTGACCCGCTGACGTGCCCCCTCATTTTCCTGAAGGGAAAATACGAGATGAAAAACGTGTCAAATCCAAAGAGTGAGTTTATTGATGGTGATAATCATGAAAATGAATGGACGATGTCTTCCAGATCACACAAGTTTTCAAACTGACGTTTTTTAGTCTTGCCATAAATATCTTCATCAAATTGTTTAACTGCAGAGCTTTTCAAAATGTATTCGTAGATTGTCTGACATGAATAAATGGAGAAAAGAGAACGTTTATTTTTTGCTACTATTACTGGAGCGGATTTCGCAAATCTGTCAAGGCACCTTTGACCTCCGCGTAACTTTGTTTTAAGATTGACTCTGACCCTTCAAAGACCAGCGAGGTGGTGGAAACATAATAAACAGTTCAGTATAAAAAGTCTACACACCCCTGTGCAAGTACCAAGAATTTGTGATGCAAAAAAAAAAAGGTACAAAAAAAAGTACAAAAGTTAATTTTGGCCCAAACACAACACTGCAAAAAAAACTCTATAACTCAAGTGTCATGGTGGCAGCATCATGCTTGGGGATGTTTTCATTGAACAGGAATTGGGTCCTTAGACCAGGTGGAATAAATTGGGAACCGTTCAAAAGCTGTCAGGGCCATCACAAAACCTACAGCCTTCTGCAAGAAAACAATGTCCGAAAAAGCCTACTAGAAGAGCTGAAGTTCTTTTATTTGACTTCCCTTTTTGAAAAGATTTGTTTTTTTAATTGAGTTGCAGAAGTTCACAATACTGGTGGAAAACATTTTGAAATGATTCATATTGGTCTCTTTTTTTTTTTTTTAACCCGCCAAAAACATGCCATTTGTACTGGGGTGTGTAGACTTTTTACATCAGCTGTGTTTCATTTGCCCACTTGTATTGATTCTACCAATTAATTTTTATTCCAAATGGCATACCTCCAGTATCATCTTTTTCCCCCAGTATTTTTTAATAGTATTTTTTTCAGTTTTTTTTTTTTTTTGTGGTGGAGGGGGGGGGGGGTCAATGTATTCATTATGGGCATCAATTGTATGTGGATTTTCGCTATTGGAAGGACGGCCCGGTCCTTTATCCATTACGATTAACGGGGTCAACTGCACTTTAATGTCTTAACTTAAAAATAACACTTTTTTATTCTTTAACTTTATTCTTGGAAAAAAGTGTGACTTTTTATAATTGTGATATTGCAACTCGTGTTCCCCCCGCCCACCAATTCACTTTCTAGATCTCTCAGATGCAGCAATGTTGAAAACCGTGCAATATATATATATTTTTTTTTTTATTTTTTTTTTGCTATTTTCCACTTATAACAGTTGTTACTTGCTAGTCTTTTCCACGTGAATATCATGCTGTCAAATGCCTTCTAGTGTGATTCTCAGATGGCATCAAAGTGGGCCCCGCGTTAGCACCGCCGCCTCTCTCTCTCTCCCCCGTACCTCCGATCCCACGCGCCGCCCCGTACAGTACCTACAATCAAAAGGAAATTAAATGATTTATTACAGCTTTCCCGCCTGCGCCGCAAAGTCAAAACATGAAAAATGAAAGACAAGAAAGGGCTTTCAGAAACACTTGTACAATGCATTTTACCCATTTGCCCTCCTCGCTCGCTCTCTAACTGAATAGTGCATGATAGTGCTCGACAGAGAAGTGGCAAAGGAGAGAGAGAGAGGAAATAAAATCAAGTGTGACAACATATGAATTTCAAATTTCTCGGGCGACATCAAAGTGCGCCGTGCGTGCGGGTCTCTCCGACAAGGACACTTTCTGATTTTTAATTCCGTCCTCTGATTGTATCGCCGGGGCCCTTAACGAAGAGCCGAGCGAGGAGCCCCCCGAAAGCAGCGAGCGGCGTCCGGCCGACAGAGATAGAGCGGCGAGGAAGAAAGGGAGGAGGAAAGGGGCGGAAAGAGAGAGGGAGAGAGTGAGGGAGAGGATGTGAGATCAGAGGGGGGGGGGGGGGGGTTTGTAGGAGAGAAGATGGAGGAGGAGAGAAGAAAGGAGAGGATCATCCAAACACAGGCGGCCGCGCTCTTTGTTGTCGAAGCGATCAGAGCGTCCCTTTCATCACATGGAGATGCCGAGGAGGGAAAGAAAGCCAAACAAGCAGGCGGCCGCAACAGTGACACGGGAGGGCGCACTCGTCCTCCAAGGACTCGTAGGGGTCGTGTCGTTATCTCCAACCATACCGATATCGATAAAGCCGGATCGTGTCGTTGCTGATGTCACTCGGCTCAACAGTTTCAACTTTCAACAGCCTCTGAGAGCTTTATTGAGCTGACTGCTATTTTATAGTCCTCCTTGAGTAAAAAATAAATCGTAAATTTGACACAACACAACACATGTTAACAATCTACCAAATTTGAATGGTTAAAAAGAATATTCATAAAAAAAAAATAGAAAATGCACATTTTTAAGAAATTGTCTGTGAATGCTGAAATGCTGGTTGAAAAAAAAATTCTAATCATATCAAATGATATTGAATAAAATGGAATGATACTAACAAACATCAACAAACATTGCGTAGGTTGGTGATAGGCTACACCATATTCTCACTTTAAAAAAAATGTTTATAATCAATATGTTAGTGGAATGGCATTGGTCAAAATGTGGAATGGTATTGATAGAAAATACAATATTTTGGTGGGAAATGTAGAATGATATTAAATTATATGGAATGTTATTGAAAGATATAGAATGATATTGAACAATAGAATGATGTGGAACGATATTGGTCAAAAATGCAGTATGCTGGTGAAGAATGTGGAATAATACAGTATTGAATGGTATGGAATAATATTTAAAGATATGAATTGATATTAAATGGTAGAATGATGTGGATTGGTATTGGTAAGAAACAACATGTTAGTGGAAAACTTGGAATGATATTGGTTTAAAATGTGGAATGGTATTGAAAGAAAATGCAATATTTCGGGGGGAAATGTGGAATGATATAAAATGATATGGAATGTTATTGAAATGTATTAAATGGTAGAATGATGTGGAACGATATGGTCAAAAATGCAGTAAGCTGGTGAAGAATGTGGAATGATTTTGACTAATTATGTGGAATGATATGGAATGTTCTTTAAAGATATGGATTAAGGTAGAATGATGTGGATTGGTAAAAATACAATATGTTGGTGTAAAATATGGAATGATATTGGGGGAAAATGTGCAATGAGTGGGATAATATTTAATGATATTGAATATACGGAATTGATGTGCAATATGTTGCTGAAAATTGCGGCTTTTTGGTATGTGGGAGTTTCCGGAATGTTGAAAATCGTTTTCATAGTGAACTTTGATGAGCTGAATATTTAGAATTTCGAACAGTACTGATGTGAATCAGCAGTTATACAGTACTTGAGTAGTTTTCTGACTGAATACTTATTGGAGTAATTATTTTGACCCGCAACAACACGTTAACAGCTCGTCAACACAAACCTTCAAATCGGCGCTCTGCGTTTTGCCGCTGTTCGCCGCAGACGTCTAATTGCCTGCGAGCGTTCTCAGCGGGAGGCCGAGGAGCCCTCTGGCAAGGCTTCTCCTCTGGCAACGCTCGGTGCCAGCGGCGCCGCGAGGCCAGCCAGGGGTCTCCCTACCCCAAAGGGCCCCCCCCGCCCACGGGGGCGCTCCCTCCAGAGTCCCTTTTGGAAGCGGATGCTGAGCTCCGGGGGGAAGCGAGCGGAAAGAGTGGAAAGGTCATACGAGCGGTTGATGAGGCGACTCCCTCGCATGAGTCGCCTAGCAACCAGACGTTTAAATTAGCACTGATTTGCCTTTTCGCGGTGACGTCGCAAAATTGATTGCAGCACGAGTAAACAAACTTCATTTGACATTTGTCCAAGGTAGTGGTTGAAAAAAAACAAGTAAATGCTTGGAATGAGGATTTTGGGCTTGTTCTCTTTGCTGTTGTTGATTTTTTTTTTTTTGCTTTGACTTGAGAGCAAGAATTTTAGATGAGTGTTGCTAGTGCATACAGAAGGCTTTGATGCAGCCTCTGAACTGCATAGAACACGTGAAGAAATGGTAGTAATTACAAAAATGGCCAGCAGGTGACAGCAGAGTATAAGAGATCAACCAGGGCCATGTTACGAAAAGCTGTTTTCCCCACTGTTTTAAGCAGATTTGTGAATAATGATGAAACTTAGCTATATGCTAATGCTATTTACAGAGCGATACAAATATGTTTTTTTCCTGATGAAAGAAGAGACTCTAATCTTTCTTTTGGTAGGTTCCATGTTTTTATCGCAATAGAACACAATATTCTGTGTACCTTGCAAAATCAGTCAAAATCCAGTAAAACAGCTGGGAGCAAAGGGGGTTGCTTCAGTAAAAATGGCTGGGACGGAATGAGGTAAAAAACATTTTTTCAGGGTTTTTTCTTTTGCTGAAATGGATTAATGGCTTTTCTGTTGATTTCAATGAGGGAAGATGATTTGAGATCCAAATGCTTTGAGTTATTAGCGTGATCACAGAACGACTTGAACTCGTATGTCAAGACACTGACTCATACAGAACCCCTCTGTGAATTTCTGTGGAAATGTTTTTTCAAAGTTAGTGGTGTCCCAAGATTTATGCACATTACTACATTTGTGAGTTACATTACGAGTTGTGAGCCTTCACCACAACTTGGCACATGATTTTGGAGTCAGCCAGCGCCGCTCAAACGTCTCCAAGCGGAAGCTGAGAAGGCGATTGGGCTTTTTCTGACGCTTTTTTTAAATGATTATTATTACAGCACTCTATGTTCTAATGTCTTCTTTAATTATTTTATGTCAGATGTTTATTTTATGTAATGCACAGCACATAGTTTCTGCTATGGTTGTTTTTAAATTGCGCTATAAATAAAATTGACTTGTGTAAAATTGTTTTTTTTTTTTTTCACGAGAATTAGGAATTAAGACAGAAGGTCTCACACACGCACGCACGCACGCACGCGCACACACAGACCCCTCCTGCCCGGCGAAGCAGCTGAGAGACGTGCAGCCACAATGGCCCTTTAGGGCGAGACGGTCCTAATCCGTCCCCCCGTCGCCCCCCCATCCGTCCTACTGCGCTGGTGAAAGGGGGCCTGTCAATCATAGAGCGGCACCCTCGGGTCCCCGAGATGGACGTGCGCAGATTTGAGGATTTACTGTACCCCCACCCCCCTTTTTTTTTTTTTTTCCCGCCCCGGCTTATTAGAAAGCTCTTCACAGACGCCACTGAGAGACAGCACGCGCCCCGACATTAAACATGCGTGTCGTCTGCGTGTTGGGAACAAATAACATGCATGTACAGTACGGTTAATCATTTGGCTGTAAAATATCCTGCAATATATTCTTTGATATTTTTCCAAATGATTCAAATCAAATATGTTGTAAGAAAATTCAGAAATCGGACGCGTTTCTGACATTAGAGATCATTTGTTGTATGTATGTCATTTTTTTTCCAGGTCCATACTGTGCTCCCCTTAAAAGAACACAGATTAGACTCTCTTTTTTCCCCTTCTTCTTTCCTCGTGTTTCCTTTTTTACATTTAAGAAACTATATAGCGAAAAGATATTTCAATGAAAGAAACAGCGAAACTCATTTGACGATTTCACAACCTTTCAGGAGATGCTGGTTGGCCACACAATGAGTTTTTTCCTCCTTTCATAGTCATTAGCAGCTAATGCTGATACCTTCAGGTGTGCTAAAGGGGGCTAGCATCTCACTTCCCGTTATTCCAGCCTATACAGCAATTCAATTTGCTTTGTGATCATTAGTGGCTTTTTGGAAAAGCTTTCCTTAATATGCCTTTATTAATAATAATAATAATATTAAACCCACTGTCTGTGATTTTCTTGAAAGTTTCCCCAGTTCACCTTATGTGAAGTAAATGGTTTGGTTTCAGAGTCACAGAAATATTTCAATAGAATAACGATTATGATGAACATTTCCTTAATATGCCTTTATTGCAACAAATGCGTTGGCGCCGAGTCACATACAGTGGGGCTATTTTCTTGAAACTTTCCTAAATCTGCCTTTGTCATAACTAAACCATCGGCTCTCTGAGTCACAAATATTTGAACTGATTTTCTTGAAGATTTCCTTAATATGCCTTTAATCAGAATTTTCAAATGTACAGTAATTTTCTTGACGATTTCCTTAATAGTTTTTCCTCATTTGATTTTTAACCCCTTCGGACCCATGGATGATTGCATGGACATGACATATTTGCGTGTCTAAACCAATAAAAACGCATCATTTTGGATGATGTCAACACTTCTGGTTCATGATTAGATCCTAGCTAACTAATCACAACCGCAAGTTGATTTGTATGATGTTCATTTAAAAACGGTACATATAAGCTTGGTATGTTTACAGCCATGCTATCCTGGCGTCCGCTATAACAAATAAAAACATGAGATAACCCCATTTTTTTCCATGTTGTTCTTATGTGGGAAAAGAGTCCAAATCAGCCAATTTTTATTTTTATTTTTTTGCCCAGCAGAAGAAAAAAAAAACTCGTCTGAAGGTGTTTAAATGGGAAGGACGGGCCAGGTCATTCATAAAAATAAATAAATAAATACAATTTTAAAAAACAGTAACATGTATATAGAAAATAGGTTAAATTATATTATTTATATTTAATTTAGTTTAATTTTTGTTTTGATCCTATTTTATTTTTAAAAAATTAACCAAATAGTTAATGAGAACTGAATGGGGGAAAAAATCAATAAATACACTTTAATGAACCAACTTCATTGAAAAAAAAGAAAATATTACAAGACTCTCTTAATATATTACGCTCTCCATGTTGACAACAAACACACACAAAGCAAACTGAAGTTCATTCTCTTTTTTTTCTCATTTATTTACAATTTAAAACACTTAAAAAAAAATCCTCAACATACGTCAGCAAACAGTGACGACATGGATTTCAAAGGAGCACTATTTTTACTTACAAGTTAATGAGGAGGACAGGCATGAACACGGGGGGGAGGGATGGAGGATGATGATTTTGGATGTGGTTCATACGGTTACACACGCGCACCGACACGCGCGCACACGCAGAGTTCTGCCTAAGCTGTGAAGGCAAACACACTCTGACCTACACAGAGTAAACACTTATTTAGAGGTGTCAGACGCCGTGTGTAATATCCTCTGGCACAGTAGCTGAATGTGTGTGTGTGTGTGTGTGTGTGTGCGCGCGTGTGTGTTAGCTGAGCCGTGCACTGTCCGTCTCAGCTGGCTGACGGTGATCAAATGTAGCAGACAGTGAGGACTCGAGCGCACTTTCTGCCTCAGAGACATTGGCCAAAGGAGGGGGTGGGGGGGGGGGGGGGGCTGGGCCCTGCGACTGCCTCCGGCCACCATTATCTCCTCACTGCGTGACTGTGTGTCCGCGCGAGTGTGACAAACTAGTGTTTACTCACAAATGTGTGTGCGTGTGTGCGTGTGCTCGTGTGTCAGTTCAATCGTCAATATGCTCACGCTCATACAAGTGAGAGACGCATACATAAGTTGGCGGCGGGGGGGGGGGGGGGGCAAAAGTCACGTCAGTGCAGCGCCTGGAAGAGGCCTGTGAGTCATAGCCGGCCATGAACAACTTTAGGGACAGCTCGGCGAGAGAAGCGGGGTACGCATTGGACTGGTGGGGTAATTACGCTTGCTCGCCTGTAGACAGACACAAAAAGGAAGAAGTTGAACTTCTACATTTAATTGGCCACTTTTTCCTATATTTGTTTTTCTTTTGTGTTGGTTTAAATACACTCACAAGATAAAACATTCGGGACACCTTGGTATAAGAAGCGGGATCCACCCTGTACCCAAAGAAGTAATTTTTTACTCATATTGGCACCTAATGACAATTTTGAGTCTGTAGTGAACTTCACATGCTGCCAAATGTTTTTTTGGGATCTGGGAGGAAGCTGGAGTCACAAAAAAGTACATCGATTCAAACCCAGAACCTATTGACTGCGTGGCAAAAGTGGCAACCACTGCACTGTGCAAAAAAAAAAAAATCCCATAGGAAATCATGTAAATGCTATTAATCCATTCCCAAGCTCCAAAAACAAAAACACAATTTTTAAAAATTTCTATTAATTTTTTTCATTTACAGTATTTAAACAATAAAAAATACATTTTTTGTTGTGGTGTGATGTCATCTGTGGATGATAAATGCTATGTTAATGCTTGCTTTAGGTCAGTGCCGCGTTTGTGTATTTTACATTGTCGTTTACATATTGTTAGACCACTAAGGGGTCCTCGCGTGCGTCGTTTAACGTCAGGCACGTTGTTGAACAGCTAAAGAGGGGTCCACGTGCCAGCATTTACAGAAGTAGTCACCGTAGTTACAACGGCGCGATAATCTCCTTCCTAATTCCGCTGTGGTTTGTTGCATTGTCGTGGAGCACCTCCGAGAGTATTCACGATCTGAACTACCGCAACGTGAGCATTCGTTCATTGCTTGGCTTCGCTCGGCTTCCCGTTTTCAAGGTACGTTCGGCTTAGCTTGCTCCGAAAATTAGTTCAAACACCGAGGCATTTTTTAACTCCGATTTTTGGGGTTAAAGTACGATTTGTACGAGTTCCGATACACGCATAGTCCATCATAAAAATAAAAAAAATAAAAAAGCTATTGATAAGAGAAATTAACAGTTGACACTGCGCAGCATGAATCTAAATTAGAAAAAAATTTACAAAGTGACAACAGACTGAATATTTTTAACCCTGTAGCGTGTGTGTTTGCCCGCACTTTATCTGCCCCATCCTCATTTTGTGCTCCCCCCTCCCCTCCCCCAACTCCCCCTTCCCCTCCCCTCCCGCACACATTGCGCCTTTTAATGGTAAATCAACAAAGGGCTCACATGAAAGAAAGGCTAGCTCTCCATTTTTTTTTTTTTTTTTTTTTTTTTTTTAGCGGGCGAATTATTCATCAGCGCCAGGCGCGCGTTGGCACTGCGGGCGAAAATCCTGCAGCGGCGGGCGCTCCCATTTTAATTGCCAGAAAATGACTGTAAATGATACAGAGAGAGGGCCGAGGAGGGGAGAAATGTGAGGTATAAAGAACAAGGAAAGGAAGGGCGACCCCCCCCCCCCCCCCAATACCACCACCCAAAAAAAAAATAAAGATTAAAAAAGTGGCAATCACAAGTGAAGTGCCTCTCCACCCCGAGCAGCCCCCCAAAAAGACAGATAGTGGCGGGAGGGCGAGGGGGGGAGTGCCATCAAAAAAAAAAAAAAAAAAAGTGGTGGGATTAGGTCTGAGAGACAGTTTACTACGCTCTTTTTGTGCGGCCAACCTGCAGGATTAGAGATAACAAATGTTAGCCGAGGACGGGCACCTGCTGTGAGCCGGAGAGGGTGGAGGAGGAGGAGCAGGAGGAAGAGGAGGAGGAGGAAGAGGAGCGAGCCCGCTAAAACAGCAGCGTAAGGGAGTAGTGGGGTGGCGGGGACAAAGAAGAAGAAGGAGATGCTGAAGTAGAAATCTTGTTTTGTGAGATTGCTGGACTTCACAGCCAAGTGGCTAATCTGACTAGCACGCTAAAGTGCAACTTTTTAATGTTATCTGGAAATGGACTTGATCAAATATATAAAGTTGATCTGAATGTCAACTGTAAAAGAATCCGTCTTTGGAAAAGAAAGTTTCGTTCTTACAGTCAATGTCATAAAAACAACATGACTGAGAAGTCATTATTTTCGTGTCATCCGCAGTCAGAGGGGTTCATGAAAAAAAAAAAACTGTCCCGGGTCTACTCTCGCTTAAATCAGCTGGGATATGCTCAAACTCTCACCGCAGCCCGTTTAGGCCTCAAGCAATTTGGGGCTTAAGTGGTGGCTGAGAGACCTCTGCAAGTACAGACTACTCAAATACATGCATCTAGCAGTGTCCTTTTTTTTTTTTTTTTTTTAACTTTTTGATTTTTCTTCCTTTTTAATTTGGACTGCTGCCCGTCTCAGCAGCAAATAGTCATACGCTCAATTAGTCCCCTGCTGCCAATTAAGGGATGACTGCAATATTTACAAAAAGTTTGAAGTTAAAAATAGCATTTTTAGCATAACTAGATCCCGTCCTGTTTATCTCCTCTTTCAGTTTTAACCGCTGCCCGTTTAGGCCTCAAGCAATTTGGGGCTTAAGCGTCTGAGAGACCTCTGCAAGTACAGACTACTCAAATACATGCATTTAGCAGTGTCCTTTTTTTTTTTTTTTTTTACTTTTTGATTTTTCTCTGTCCTGCTTACTTCCTTTTTAATTTGGACTGCTGCCCGTCTCAGCAGCAAATAGTCATACGCTCAATTAGTCCCCTGCTGCCAATTAAGGGATGACTGCAATATTTACAAAAAAGTTTGAAGTTAAAAATAGCATTTTTAGCATAACTAGATCCCGTCCTGTTTATCTCCTCTTTCAGTTTTAACCGCAGCCCGTTTAGGCCTCAAGCAATTTGGGGCTTAAGTGTCTGAGAGACCTCTGCAAGTACAGACTACTCAAATATTTACACCTATCAGTGTCTTTTTTTTATATATATATTTTTTTTACTTTTTTCTTTTTCTTTTGCCCTGTTTACTTCCCTTTTTTTTGGGGGGGGGGCTGCTGCCCGTCTCAGCAGCAAACAGTCATACCCTCAATTATTTCCCTGCTGCCAATGACGGGATGACTGCAATATTTACAACACGTTTTAAGTTCAAAATAACATTTTTAACATAACTATATCCCGTCCCGTTTATCTCGTCTTTCAGTTTTAACCGCAGCCCGTTTCAGCCTCAATCAATTTGAGCTTAAGTGTAACCCATCTCAGCAGCAAACTCAATTATTTGTGGGCCTTCCCTGATTGTTGCCAAGTTTGAGACGATGACAATGTTTTAAGCAGGTTTGCTTATTTGTTAGTTAAACAAACTTGAACCAAACTTGTCTCCGGTCATGTTTCAAGATTTACAGCAGCCTGTTTTGCAACCCAAAATAGTTTGTTGCCAAGTAGATGATGCAGAAATATTTACAACACAATTAGCTGACAGTCCTATAACTATGCTAGTTCTCCTGGTTCGATTGTTATTAGTTAAAAAATAGTCTCACACGTTTTCATTGATTGTACTGTTTGCATCGCCTTTAAATTCCTATAGCAGCCCTTCTAGGCAGCAAACAATATGGGACTTAATTTGTTTAACATCCTCTCGTCTCTGCCATGTATTGCAATCAATGTTTGCCTTCATTGATTCTTATTCAACAACTACCCCCCCCCCCTTGCCCCCCCCCCCCCAAAAAAAATTAATAAATGAATTTATCATGCCCGTCACTCAGGCTAATGTGTTCTTCTCCCCTTTTTGACCTCAACAGGAGGGCATGGAGACCTCGCCGCCTGCTCGGGCTCAGGAAGCACTCAGACTGGTCAGTCCTCAACGAAAAGCCCGTCTGGAGCCACCGCGCGGATGACCCACACGCACACACACACATGGACGACCGACCCAAGGTGAGCTGCACTGTGTTGCGCAAGGTGAGGTGAGTGTGTGTGTGTGTGTGTGTGTGTAGGGGGCACTTGGACAAAAAGGGCTTAACCTCAGCCTTGTTTCCCGCACTTCAGACCTGACAGCTTTCACCTCCCCATTAGCATTCGGTCCCGAGTTTGACCTTTTATTTCGGGAATTTACAGCCTGAGAGCTTGCCGTGAATGACGGGAAACGTCTCTATGAGAAAAGTCGTAAGAGCATATGCACGCTAAACACGCTAAACATGCTAAACACGCTAAACACGCTAAACACGCCTCCTCCGTATGTTGCCCGTTTCCGTTTCATCACTCATGTTTTGAGGGGGGTGATTTTTATTATTTTTTTTATCTAAAAAACAAAAGCCAGCGGATAACCGCAGGGACTGCTAAACGAAGCATAAAGACCCCGAGTGACCGAGGGGAATTATTTGGCTCCATTAAGCAGGCATTAACATGAATTACTATCTAATTAAAATTAAACAGCTCATTAATAACTTTGCGGCGGGGTCCTTAGCGTGGAAGTCCTCTGGAGTGAGTTTGCGTGTGTGCGAGTGTGTCTTGTGTTATGTTGTGTGGCGGGCCGAGAGAGCAATCAAGTGGGATAAAAGCCAGCAGCTGCTCCATGGGAGGGTCTGAGGGTCTTTGGAGAAGGCAAACGCTCACCTGGGCAGCCAACGACAGACGTTGCTAGGCTAACTTCTTACACCACAAAGTTTTCTAATGAAAACGTACAAAAGACCAAAGTGTATAGTTAGACAACAGTGGAACGTTTTAAAAAAATTAAATGCTTCTTGTTATATTTATGCCCTGTACCAACAATCACAGCAGCCCGTTTAGGCGGCAAACAATTTGGGGCTTAATTAGTTTAGGGTGGGCAACCTCGGTTGCTGCCACCTAGAGGCTATTTCAGTCTTTACAAGTAACATTGCTTTGCTTTTGTTTTATTTTAGTTTAAAGTGGTCTCTTCCAAATGTTTGTCATAATTCTACAACAGCCCGTTTAGGCAGCAAAACATTTAGGTTGTATTTAATTGGTTTAGCCTCTTCTCGTTACTGCCAAGCAGAGATTACTACAAGTGTTGCTAATTTTTCACAATAGCCAAATCTATCTCTGGTTCTATTTATTTTCAATGCAGCCTGTTTAGGCGGCAAACAATTTAGGGCTGAATTGGTTGGCTAACTTCCCTGTTCAACAGTCCTCTAAATCTCACTGTCAAATAGAGACTACGACAAGCAGCTTTATTTAAGTTAATCAACAAATGTTTCTCTTGTCCCGTTTTCTTCCTGTTTCAATCAGCAGCCTGTCTAAGCAGCAAATAGTTTGGGGCTTGATTAGTTGGTGGGTCCTCTCCTGTTTGCTGCCAAGTGGCGACTTCTACAATATTAATGGCAGGCTTGTATTTGTTGTAGTTCAGTAAATATTTCTCTTGGTCTGTTTTCTTCCTATTTCAATTGCAACAGCAGCCCGTCTATGCAGCAAATTAAGTGGGACTTGGGCCTCAATATTTATAAATAGCATAGGGTTGTTTTTCTTGTTTTGTTTTTTGTTTGTTTTGTGAGTGAGTTTGTTTAGTAGTCCATTGCCAAACTTTTCCCTGTTTACATTATGTTTCAATTTCTACAGCAGCCCATTTAGGCAATACACTCATGTTTGGGCATATTCAGCGGAAGTCTTTGTAGTGTTGACGAGTAACGACAACTGCAATTTTGTTAGCGTTAAAAAAAATAGATATATATTTCTCTTGTCCTGTTTGCATCCTGTTTTCAGTTGCAACAACAGAATGTCTAGGCTCAATTAGTCGGGGGGTCTCCGCTGGTCACAAGTGTTGTATTGTTTTGTTTTCTAATCCAGAATAGTCCCGTGCCATACATATAGATTTTCCTGTTTATTTTCACTTTCTACAGCAACCTGTTTAGTCAGCTACTAAATATGAAATCAAATTAGATGGGAGGCCTCTCCTGGTCACTGCCAGGAGTGGAATACTGCAATCTTATTTGAGTTATCTTTAATTTTTTTTTCTTTTTGAGAATAATCCTTGTCTCTTGTTCTGTCTACTTCCTGTTTCAATTTCTATAACAGCCCATCTAGGTAGTTGAATGGAAATCAGTTTTTAATTTTTTTATTTTAGTAGTTGCCAAGTGGAGACTATTTTAATACTTACCAGTAGCTTTGTGTTTTGTTTGTATTCTTTAGAGTAAAGTAGTCCCTTAGCACGCTTTTCTCTTGTCCTTTTTACTTCCCATTTCAATTTATCTGGACTTGGGGAATTTTTTTTATTTATTTTAATTTAAAAAAAAAAAAAAAAACTTTCAAAAAATATTTTAAAAATGTAACTGCTTGGCGACTCGCCTACAGAGAATAGAGTGCTAAGTAACTACTGTATATTTGCACCATGAGAAGACACCATCCAAACGCATGCATACTGCTCTCACACATCGGAAAAGGAAATGGTTGAATATGTTTGCGCTGGAGCTGCGGGCGCGGTGCCAGCACGCATATTTTGACAAGATCCGTGATGGGCGCCGACTCATTCCCGCTGTGTCCTGTCGGGCTTTTAAACTTCTCAGTGGATCAGCCTGGCAGGATCTGTCAGCGGGAGAGAGTGAGAGAGAGAGAAACGGACACCGGGTTACATCAGTGGAGCGAGTAAGTTGGATGGAGATGACAAAAAAAAAAAACAGTTTTATCTAAAGGCCAATGTGTACATGCCAGACAACACGCAAAGACCTCGCCAAACGGGACCAAACCCGTTTAAGTACTACACTTCATTTGCCTGAGTTAGGTATTGTAATTAGGTGGTGAGGCCTCCCCAAGTAGAGAATATTGCAATATCTAAGACTTTTCAAAAAAAAAAAATTCAAAATAACAACAACGGTTCGAAAAGTGTTATTAATAATAATGTACCAAATTTATTTGGCACTTTCCTTTTGTTTTCGCACACCCCTTTCATACAGCAGCCCAACTATGCAGCACACAATTTGGGTCTTATTTAGTAGCTGCTGTGCAAATGTTTTTCTTTTTCTATTTTATTTAGAATAGTCGCACTGAAAATTTTCCCTAGAGCAATTTAGCCCCTGTTTCAATTTCTACCTCAGCCTGTTTAGGCAGCACAGAATTATCTCGTGGTAACTGCCACGTATGGAATAGTCTTATACTTATATGTTTTTTGTTTGTTTGTTTGTTTTTTTGCTAAGAATGTTCCTACAGAAAACTTTTCCCTTCTCCAGTTTACATTTCCGTTTCAATTCCTACTGCAGCCCGTCTAGGCAGCACAAAATCTACGGCTTAATTAGTTGGTCTAGTCCTGGTCACTGCCAAATACAGATTTTTTAAAATATGAATTCTACCTTTTCTCTTAGTCTGTCTATGTTCCCTTTCAATTCCTATGGCAGACCGTCTAGGCAGACTATAGTTTGGAGCCCAATTATTTGGGATGGGCTTCGCTGGTCACTAACAAGTTCAGTTCCGTCTAGGCAGCACAAAATCTACGGCTTAATTAGTTGGTCTAGTCCTGGTCACTGCCAAATACAGATTTTTTAAAATATGAATTCTACCTTTTCTCTTGGTCTGTCTATGTTTTCCTATGGCAGACCGTCTAGGCAGACTATAGTTTGGAGCCCAATTCTTCTTCGCTGGTCACTAACAAGATCACACTATTGCAATACTTATGAGTGTTAGTTCTTTTTTTTTTTTTTTCTCAGAACAGCACCTTTGCAAACTTTCCTGCCCTGTCTACATTCCCATTCAATTTATACAGCAGCCTGTTTAGTCTGCAAACAATTTGGGACACGCTGGAGGCCCTGTCCTAGTCACTGTCAAGTAGCGACTAATTCAACATTTAGTTGAATGCATTTGTTATTTTTTTTAGTTCAAAATAGTCCCATGCCAAACGCATCTGTTGTCTTGCTGTTTTGGAGTTCATCCAGCAGCCCGTTTAGGCAGTAAACAAATTCGGCCTTAACTAGCTCTTGGGGTCTCCACTGATCACTGCTCTGTGCAGACTTACATCGTAACATGTATTTTGTTCAGAATAGGGCGGCTGTGCCGAACTTTTCAGCAATTTCTTCCTGGTACAGCAGCCTCTCTAGGCAGCCGTTTGGGCAGTCATTAGTTGTAGGGGAGCTCTGCTGGTTGCAAGCAAGTACAAACTGCCCCAATATTTCCGAGTTTTGTTGTTTTTTTTTAGGTTCGGAATGGCAACACACAAAACTTTTTTCTTGTCCTGTTTACTTCTCTTGGTATTCTCGTCTAGAGCATCCCATCTAGGCAGTTGATTGGAAATCTGTTTTCTACAGTACTACACACAAACTAACTAACCAATAAGTACCCCTCGCCTCTAGTGTTTTAGCGAGTAAATAAAGCCAGCGAATGAACAAGAAAGAGGGATGAGTGTTAAGTTAGGCCTCACGTACACACGCACACACACACACACAAAAACACACACACACACACACACACACACACACAAAAACACAAATTTGTCTTCCCACTTCCTTGGCCAGGAGCTGTTTACCTCTCTATCAGTGCTGTTCTCTATAAGTAGAGAGCCAATCCATATTCACCGGCCTGAAATTCTTCTTCTTATCTTTGCCCGACCCTTAAAAAAAAAAAAACTCTGCATGTACCCCTCTGTGTGCGCGCACGCACACACACACACACACATACATACATACATAAACATGTCTTTATGGAGGCAAGAGGCGAGCACGTCGGGCCAGGAGGGGGTCGGGGATAAGAATCACCTTGAATTCAAAGTAGAGGATTTCGCCGCCTCGGCACAGTGAGGATGGACATGCAGGCCGCGTCGCAGGTGGACCGAGGGAGGCTCCAGGGGGGCGCGAGTGTGCTCGGAGGGGACGCAGTGCCTGGATTTAGAGAGTGTGGAGGGATGCTTTGTAGAAATTTGGTGGCCTGCATCATCGGGAAGAAGAAGGATTTTGTAGGAATGATAATGTACTGTGATTCTGGGAAGAGCATTCAATATAAGTCAAATTTCAAAAGTTTAGTAGTTTTCAATTAAAATTAAAAAAACACTCAAATTTAATAGAAAAGAGAGAGAAAATGTCAAATGTTTTCTTTTTAAATTATACTTTTGTGGAGTTTATTCTTGAATTTGTAGTCATGTTTCAGGTTAACCTCATATTTCCTCGTGGATTGTTTGTAGGTTTGGGGGGGTTTATTTACTCATAGGAAAAGCCTACTAGAACATCTAAGCTTTATTTGGGGTTAATCTGAGACTTTAAATGCTGGCAAGTGTATATGTCCTCCCATTTAACATGAGTTTGAATAGAATTGATTAATTCTGAACACATCCACATAATCAGTTATGAGGGTGTGTACACTTGCGCAACCACATTATCTCGGCTGTTTGTTTTTATGTTCTCTATTGATTTTTTTGTCAATTGAGCTGTGAAGGTTATAGGTCACATGAATAGTATAAAACGTTTTGAAATGATTTATCTTATCACCAAAAAAATGGCATTTTAACAGGGGTGTGTAGATTTTTACATCCACTTTTCGTTGGTAGATGCTGCTGTTTTGATTAGCAAAAGAGTTTTCATGGGCTCCGCATTTAACTCTTTGCTGTACATGTGCTTATAGGTTGGAGGAAGATTGTTTACAACATGCACACAGAGTTCACACACTGATGCACTTCTTGTAGGTGCTTCTGTTTTGGTTAGCAACAGTTTCAACTTCAACTAATTTCTGTAGTATAGGATTTAACTTTCTTGATGATTTCTTATCGGCGTGTGTTGCATTAAATATGACGATAAATACAAGTATGAATGTCAAAATGTTAGCCTTAAATGTAGTTGTGGCCCATTTGGAGGTGACGGAGGTGCTTAACTCATTCACTGCCATTGACGGCTATAGACGTCAAAAATTCATTTGAACTATTTCTATCAGTTTAAAAAAAAAAAAAAAAAACACTTTTGTTAACAGGAGTATGAAAACCTAGGGAAAAAAATATTTTACATTTAGACCAGATATAAAATTTGTGATTAATCGTGCGTTAACTATTGAAGTCATGTGATTAATTACAATTAATTAGTTTAGTTTTAGTTTTAATTGAATTTTTTTTTTTTTTTCAGGAGTTTTAATTGAATTAATCGCATTACTTCAATAGTTAACGCATGATAAAACACAAATTTTATATCTGTTATAAATGTACAATAAAAACTTTTTTCTAGGTTTTCATACCCTTATTAACTTAAGTGGAAAAAATGTTAAACTAATAGAAATAGTGAAAATGATTTTTTTTTTTATGTCTAAAGCCGTCAATGGCAGTGAATGAGTTAATTGGATTAGCCCGATTCCCAACATGCTGCCTTACATCATGTGGACTTGGGTGGGTGGCAGCGTTGAGAAGGGGAGTCGCAGACACAAGCATTCAGAGTGGAAGTCGGTGAGGGCGCCTCAAAGAGTGCTCGAGCATGGGGCTGGTTGATTTGGGGGTGGGGGGGGGGGGGGGGGGGGGGGTAGTCGTCACGGGTGCCTGTTCCTATGCGAGTCGGCCGCCTCCTTGTTTGGAACTTCAAGTTGGGAACTCTTGACGACTAATTGCGAGCCGATGCCTGGCATGAATATTCATGCTGGTGTGTTCAGACCCCGTCTAATTAGTGGAGAGTTAGAGGAAGAAACTCGCACCTTGCATACCCTGCACGAGGGAAGCGCACACCCCCGACAACCACCCACCATGCTCCCCCCTTCTTCCACCATGCAGCTCTCGAGGGAATGCTGGCAGAGTAGCCGGAGTTCATTAGTCAAAAAAAAAAGAGGAAAGAAAAGTTACCTGAAAAGCACATATTTGGTCTTCAAAAAAATGGACGTGCAAACAGACTTTTTTTTTTTTTTTTTTGCATATTTGGGGGCCTATTATGCATGTCTATCAAAGAACAGGCACTCACAAATTATCTATTGGAGAATTTTAAAACGTAAACATGGAAAGGAAACGTCCCCTGTGGGATTGAGTGGTTTGGGAGGGGGTGGAAAATTCACGTTAAATATCTAATGAGACCCTTTCAACAAAAGTGTTACTTTGGGCTTACCTGTGGAAAGTAGTTTATTTTATTTTTTTTAAATTGTTCACTTCCAACTAAATGTTTGCCTATTTTTTGTCCTTCAGACAAAAGATTAAATGAACCATAAAAGTGTTTATTATTATTATTATTATTATTATTATTATTATTATTATTATTATCATTATTATTTGGGAATTACAAACACTTTTTATTGCCATTTTTATGAAGCTAATAATTTCAAACACTACTCAGGGATGTGATTTTTCCGCTAATTCACGGAATTCCGCTTTTTTTACCTCCCCCCCAAAAAAAAAAAAATCCGATTTTTTTTTTTTTTTTAGTAGTTCATTGTGTATGCACATGACTCCGACAGATAACATCTTCTGCTATAACAAAGACATTTGTGGTATGCTCTAATATGAGTTACTTTTCATTTGGTCATGATACAATTATTTGTTCATGAAATTTGAACTCTTCAACATTATTTATGTGTTAACTTAGTAATCACATTAGTTAGATATGATGATATTCTCAGTGATATTTTTTAAAAGCAAAGGCAGTCCAATGTTTTTGAATGTGACTGATTTTGAGTTGACTAAAACTGCCATTTTATATGGGATAGTTCAATATACATTGAAAATTTATGCTGTTGTTTTGTCTATTTCTTTGTCATGTGAGTGCATTGAAAGTACTTAAAAACACGGAAGACCCATGAGCTACGGGGGGCTACGTCCCCCTTGTCCCCCCACCAGCGGCCCCCAGACCCCCGGCTAAATTTTCAGATAATTTCACTTTGGTCAAATCACATCCCTGACTACTAAATCCTAACTTGTGTGTTATTTTGAATGTTCCAACTGTGAACAGTGGTGCCTTAACCGTTTAATTCATAGTTAAAACAGCACAAAAGAAGCAGAAAAAGAAGAATGAAATGAATTAAACAGTTTGTGCATCATGATTTCATGCTTGTGTGCCTTGGCCACCGGGGGGCACTGCAATACAGACATTTATAAGAAATAAAGAAGAGTTTCACAGCTAAGTTACTCAGTAAGCCCCAATTAAAAAAATTTTAAAAGGAAAATAACACAATTTGGTAAAAAGAAGAAAAAAAGGGGGGGTTGTTTTACACAAAACGACTTAGAAAGTTAGGTCAAATTGATTGATTTCTATTTTACGCAACCCTTTTATGAGTGAGTCTTTTTTTTCAGAGGATAAAGAATATATGCCTGTGGGTATTGTTGCATTGCCTGTTAACGTGTCGCTTGTAGACATTTGTGTTGAAATTTCTGTTGCTTAAAGGTTAAATTATCGCAACACTGATGCGAGCTTTGCTTGCTTGTCTATTTGAATTTTGCATTGTGAGTTAGCATTAAGCTAGCAGACTTTCTTAAGGTACATGGTCAACGTGTAATTCTCTTTCTTTTGAGTTTAAACTTGCACTGGGAATGCCAATAAAACAGCTTCAAGCAAGCACTTGGCAATTGTTTACCATCTTTTCTGCTTGTTGCGAAGTTCACTGACACCGTAAAAATTGTGAGTCAAATCTTCACAATTCAAGAGAAAAATTTTGGCCCAGTTGACGGGTGCATCTCGAAAAACTCGTAGTTGGAGTTTCGAGGACTGGTCAGTGAATTCAATTCCATTTCCCTCCCTTTTGTTTTGCTCACATCCTGCATGTTGACCTGATGTCAAGTCATGTCATGCAAGAAACTATAAATTGACACTAAGGAGAATTTGGCCCAACAAAGAAGAGCTTCATATTGTTGGGGGGGGGGTCGAGTCGTCTTTCCCCAAGACCCCACCCCCCTCCTGACCCTCTCTACTTCTCCTTTTCGTCATCCCCCAGATTCATCCTCATCCACGCCGCACACGGCCTGTCATTCACTTCTGTGGGCTCCCTTTCACGACGCGCACCATGGAGACGTGCTTGGCCACGGCAAAAATGCACCGGGTGGACGGGGGTTGAGGGTGCGAGGGCACGATTCCTCCACAAAAACGCCCCCCACCTCCTCACCTCGCGCCCCCCCCCTCTGCTGAGCATCTGGATGTGGCTTTTCCTTCCATACACAAGAGTGACTCTGTGCGGGTGTGCTTTTTATAGACATGGCCCACAAGGGGGGGGGGGGGGGGGGGCAATGGCCCCCAGAAAAAACTAAAGGGACGGAAAATTGATTAATAAAATAATTAAATAATCCACAAAATCTGCAAAAGTCGCATAATGTCAAGTCAAACAGGAGTTTATATAAAATGACTAATTTAAAGAGAAAGTGCACAAAAATAACTCATCTGTCGGATATGCACAACACTGTGAAACAACCTGACATTGTCAATCGTTGTGATTTCAAAATTGTTTTTTTATCTAACCTGTTAAACGGGCTGATGAGTCCGCAGTTTAAAATATAAAAGAAAAAAAAACTTTTTGGTAAGAATTTGATAAGAAATTGGCATAGACATGACGCACAAGAATGGGGATGAATAACCCACAGAAAGGGACAAAATATTCTATCAATCAATCAATCTGACTAGTCCTAAAACACAGTCACAAAAAATAAATGGGTAATTAAAAATGGTTTTAGAAATTGATTTTACCCAACAGTGTTTAACAAAAAAAATGCAGTGCGCTACAATTCCATGCAAATGACATAATGTACTGTCAAGGATGGGGCCATAAATCACGCCTTTCGCCAGACCATAAACTCCACTTACAAGCTCATGCAAATGGCATGCAAGAGCTTTCATCATTGTACTCTTTACAGATAAATTCAATTGAATATTTTAAAAAAGTGGTGCATTTGTAAAATATATATATATATATATATATATATTTAATTGTTGCTCATTGTAGTTTTTTTATTGGTTTCACATCAAACCCTAACCCCTAACCCTAAACCTAACCGTATATCTATATAAACCTAACCCTAACCCCCCTAACCCTAACCCTATGAAGTGAAACTATACAGAAGAAAATGCACGCTAAGAGCAACTCTACTCTACTAAGCGATCGCTCCGGACATGAACACAAATAAGCACAACACTGCGGAGTGACTGCAGAGTAGAGATAAAAGACAAAGTGCACACGGTCACAAAAATTATATTTAAGTTCAAAATTAATTAAACGTCCTAAGAATGTGTGACATTATCAAAATATTTTTTTAACAACTTTAAAATAATTGTAACTCATTGAGCAAATGGTATGAAAATGCTCTCACACATGGATGGCCATAAATCACGCCGTTCGCTAGATAATGATGATCAGCACTGTCAGCAATTATTTTTTTTGCATAAGCTCGAACTAATTCTTTATTTTTCAAATTCTTATGACATGACATATTGAAGCGACAAAGTGCATGCAAATGTCATAAATTGACCGTCAAGTATGAGCACATTCAAGGACGGGTGGTCATAAATCACGTCCTTCGCCAGATTATGTTGACGTGCGCTTGTCGACCACAAACTCCACTACAAGATAAGACAACAATTTAAATAGTCTGTTAGTCACGTCCGTACAAAAAAATTCTAACTAATTCTCGTGGTTTTGAAAATTGTTTTGAGCTGACATATTGACGCCGCAAATCGTAACCTTAAGCGCATGCAAATGTCATAAATTGACCTGCAAGCATGTGTACAGCCAAGAAGGACGGGGGTGGCCATAAACCACGCCTTTCGCCAGATGATGACGAGCACCTGTGACCATACCCCCCCCCCCCCCCCATACCCCTTTTCTAGCAAGCGTGGACACACTAGCCGAGCACTCAGCCTTACCTTTTAAAATCCCCCAAAAAATGAAGCGTGAGCCCCAACACGTCTGTAAGTAAACACACAACAAGGTTGACGGACGAGTAAAGAAGAAGAAAAGAAAAAGACTTAAACGGCAGGCAGCAGTTTAGACGTCCGGAAGGAGGAGCTCCGCGAGGAAGGGAACATGCGGCCGATTGCCGACTTTTAAGGCGAATGCAACGCCAGAGATGTAAGATTTGTTTAAAGCCCCGCATTTCCATTTAAGAACGTGATTGTGTTTGCAAAAGATCCCTTTCAATCTTTGCACCCCCCCAACCCCACCACCGCCACCACCAGCCCCTCACTCACTCTCTCACTCACTCTCTCTCCATGTGTGTGTGTGTGTGTGTGTGCGTGTGTGTGTGTGTGTGTGTGTGTGTGTGTGTGTGCGTGTGCGTGTGCGTGTGTGTGTGTGTGTGTGTGTGTGTGTGTGTGTGTGTGTGTGTGTGTGTGTGTGTGTACCCCTCAGCGTCTTCGAGCCTGCTTTGCAATTCATAGAATTGGTAATTTGCTATTGGGACAAAACGTGAAGGGAAAAATAATCAGATCAAGCAGGAGAAGGAGAGGAGAGATGCGTGTGTGTGTGTGTGCATGTGTGCGTGCGCACGTGTGTACCTTTCCGCGTGTTTGTTAGATAGCTGTGTGTGCGCGCGCGCATTGTAGGGAAAGACAGCTGTGTGTGTGTTTGTGCGTGTATCGACTCAAGATGCAATGACTCACACAACATGCTTAAAATATAATACATATAGAAATCAGCATCATAAAATGGCGCGCTTGAATTTTTGCGCTAATGCGTGTTGACTGTAAACAGACGTCGAGATGACATAACACACTAAACGTGAGCAAGATATTAGAAATGGAGGCCTCGGGTGCTCATTTCCAGAATCAGAAAATTAAGAACAGCCAAGTGATGCAGTGCAGTATCACCCCCCCCCCCCAAAAAAAAACCCCACAAAAACAACAATGCTCTACGTTGTTAATGTGTCACTGAAAAGTTGGCATTATTATCTTTATATTGTGCAGGTGTGCCTAATGATATGTCTAAGCATTTGTGTCATTTTTGTAAAATATGTTTTCCTAATTAGAAATGTAATTAATACATTTGTTCAGGAAAAACTACATTGTAAGTGTATTTTCCCTTATGTGCTTTGCTTAATTGAGCAAACATGAGAGGGTGAAAATACATACTATATATTTTAATATTTCAAATATTGTTGTTTATTAGTGAGAGCTTTCAACGTGTGATGGATGGACGGACAGTGTGCAGTACACTTACAATAGGACAAATGCGCACATGCTGTAAAAATATGTGCCAAATTATCATCATCGTGTCATTGAAATCAACCTAAGACAACAATTGTGCATCAATGAGGTAAGATGCATGTCATCTTATTGTACGTGAATAATAAATCATCAAATCTACTGAATCAGAAAAAAAATGAACGCAATAATGAAAGCTTGCACATCTGAAAGTGAAAAATGTGGGAGAAATGTGTTCCCCTCTGCTCCATGTTGTCGTTCTAAGAAGCCTTCCGCGGGGCTCATAATCTCGTTTTATGTTAATAAAATCAAACGAAAGGATTCATCTCGACTCTTGCGCGTGAGACAATCAAGGCTTGTCACACAATTGCTGAATGGGATGCGGTTACAGGGAGGAATGTGCACAATCACGTCGAGAAAAAAAAAAAGGGTAAAGTGGCATTATAATCAACTCACCAAGGTGCATGTAATGTTATTCGAGTGTATATAAAGCATCAATGGTGTTCCCTGTGCTGTTATTATTATTAAAATTAATGTAGTACAAAAAAAAAGTGGGTCCCCACACGTTTGGACTTTTAAGGTGAAGTAACGCACACGCCAATGATAGAAGGGGGGGGGGGGGTGGAGTCCGCGCGCGCGCGCGAGCAAGTCCCCCCTCCTCTCCTCCTCCGCCGCGCGCACGCGCGCCTATCGAGCGCGTCCCCGCGGGCCTCCGTCGGAGCCGAGCCAATGCTCGCCTCTCGGAGGCGTGTCCTCTCGCCGGCCCAAGACCTCCCAGAGCATCCGCCGACGCCGTCCGGGGCTCTAAAGCCCGCAGACCTCCTCGGCGGCCGTCACTTCTCCGAGTCGGAGCCATGGCGACAACAGCTCAGTACATCCCGCGGAATAACTCCTTGCCGTCCAACCCGCTCATGCACCCGGACTCGGACCGCATGCACCAGGGGACCACCTACCGGGAGGTGCAGAAAATGATGCACCACGAGTACCTGCAGGGGCTGGCGGCCACCAACACGGGACACCCGATGAGCCTGACGCACCACCAGTGGCTGCCCACGTCCAACAGCGACTGGAGCAGCGGCACGCACCTCGGCCAGCAGGAGCACAAGGCGAGCCGCGAGGACCTGGCGGCCGGCTTCCATCACAGATCGCACCTGGTGCACCAGCAGACGCAGGGCGCCCACCACGGCGCCTGGGCTCCGGCCAGCGCGCACCACCTGTCCCCGCTGTCGCCCGCGTCGAGCGGCGGCGGCGGCGGCGGAGTCGGCGGAGGCGGCGGCCAAGCTCTGGTCTACTCGCAGCCGGGATACACGAACCTGAACGCCATGCTGGGCAGCCCGCAGCCGGGCGCCCTGCACCACGGCATGCGCGAGCCGCTCCACGACGACGCGGCGGCGGCGGGCGTGCACGACGGCCACATGGAGTCCCCGCAGCAGGCGTTCGGCCACCACCAGGACCACTCGGACGAGGACGCGCCCAGCTCCGACGACCTGGAGCAGTTCGCCAAGCAGTTCAAGCAGCGGCGGATCAAGCTGGGCTTCACGCAGGCGGACGTGGGCCTGGCCCTGGGGACCCTGTACGGCAACGTCTTCTCGCAGACCACCATCTGCCGCTTCGAGGCGCTGCAGCTGAGCTTCAAGAACATGTGCAAGCTGAAGCCGCTGCTGAACAAGTGGCTGGAGGAGACCGACTCCAACACGGGCAGCCCCACCAACCTGGACAAGATCGCCGCGCAGGGCCGCAAGCGCAAGAAGCGGACCTCCATCGAGGTGGGCGTCAAGGGGGCGCTGGAGAACCACTTCCTCAAGTGCCCCAAGCCGTCGGCGCACGAGATCACCACTTTAGCCGGCACGCTGCAGCTGGAGAAGGAGGTGGTGCGCGTTTGGTTTTGCAACCGGAGACAGAAGGAGAAGCGCATGACGCCCGTGGGGGTCCCGCACCCCAACATGGAGGACGTATATTCCCAAGCGGAGACCCCCCCGCTGCACCGCTCGCTACACAGCCCCGTGCAATGACTGACTTGACAGCCCAGAACACCGCCGCCACCCCCCCACCCCCCAACAACCCGCTTTGCGAACCCCCCTACCCGCCACCGGGCTCCTTTGTAGACACATAAAAGGGACTTCGTGGAGTTTACACTATTTAAATTTCCTCGACGAGACTTTCGGGGAGGGGGTGGGACGTTGTGTGCAGTTTTTTTTTTTTTTTTTTTTTTACTTAGCATTGGGAATAAATGTTGGGGAAAAAACACATCTAATGACAAATATTCCATTTAAAGCGAGACAAAGATTTATTTACCAAAATTATAACGGAGGAGATGTAAGGAGAATCATCATCTCCTCCCCCTTTTTTTGGACCGTGAACGCACCACACGCCTGCAAAAACAAACAAAACAAACACTGGAGATGAAAAGTTAGCACTGAATGAACTTTTTTTTTTTTTGCTCATTATTATTATTTGTCGTCTTTTTTTTTAAATTTAATTTCCAAACCATAACCCGAGTGTGTACTTTTTGGGGGTGCTTCTAAAATTGGTGACGGGAGCTCATCAGGGTCAAAATTTGGGAAGAAAATGATGGCAAATTAACGACTATTCCAAAAGCAACAGGACTAACATGATCTGATTGCACGCCTTAATAATTTTTTTTTTACCTCACGTCGCAATTCGTACACGCAGACACTAAAAACAACATTTTTCTCGTTTATTGTGGATTTTACCTCGATTTTTGTCTTGATTTGTTTGCATGGAGCACTTACTTTTTGTTGTTAATGCAACATTTCCACACATATTGGCCCCCCACATCACCATGCAAAGTTGGAGCAACTCAGGTAACTTTCAGTACCCCCCCAACCCAGCCCCGTGTCAAAACAACACTTTCTCCGACACTTAAAAAGGCCGTGAATGCATCGCGGTCAAGGGATTCTTTATTTTTGTTCTACTTTTCAACTCGTATTTATTTGACGTCTTTGTGTGTCATGAAGCAGTCCAAAAAAAGGAGAAAAAAAGACAAGCAGTGCTATTCACCAGACATTTGAGGGATTTTTTTTTCCAAGAAAACGTGACAGTTATTAAAAAACGAAAAAAAAAAAGTTTAAAAAAAAAGGTGATTTTAGAGAAAATGTGTAAATATGTCCAATATGTAAAACTTGTATTTGTTCTGGAATCTGTTTTTGTTTGTTTCTTTTCCTGGCAGTTTTGTACACTTACTAATAATATCCCAGAAGATATTTTAATATGATTTTTGATTTATTGATGACTCATTTATAAATATATATTTATTATTTCTTCGAGGTGTTTTGTTTGTTTAGCTCTGTTGTTGTTTTCTTTTTTATATATTTGTTGCAGTGGATGATTTTACTTTCTTTCTTAATTGGTTGTACGTTGATTGCTCTCCAAATGTAGACTGCAAAGTCACATTTCTATTTATGTTATAGTAATATTTTATTACTTACATAAAACGTATATACAAGAAAAGTACTCTGCTGTTGTCGCTGTGTGTTCTTTTGTTTGGGTTGCACCACTAGGCCGCATTTAAACCACACCGTTGAGTCCAATATTTCATAAATAATGTCTTGTTATGATTATTATTGTTTGACGTCAGGCATCCCGTATTCATTTGTGCAATACTTATAATCGAATTTTTATGTTTTTGATTGATGATAATCATCGTATTGAGTTGTGCAATTAGGCGCTTTTTAATCGTGCATTAAAAAAAAATCACATTGTAAGCATGTAAAATGATGATGATGTTTTCTAATATGTGTAAATGTGTCAGTCAAGAAGACAAGACAGGAAAATCTGAATCGAGATTTATTTTTTCTATAAAATCACTTTTTTTTAAAGGCCTTAAAATTGAAGTAAATCTCGACCTTTCAGTGCTATATCATTTGCTCTTAAATGCCCAAATGATTCATTTTAATCGTTGATAATAAAAAAAAAAAATCGTCTTAAACGCTCTGCGACTTTCGTAAATGTGGATTTGAATTTATTTTGTATAAACGACTTCAAAATAAACTGTAAGTAGCGTGTAGTTCAAATGCTACATTTCTGACGAAATAAATCGACTATAGTCAAATATTACACAAAACTCTCCCTGGCAAATTCCACTTTTTTTTCCTAGGTTCTTTTGGTTGCATATAAAACAAAAGCATATTAAATAATGCAAAATGCGTGTTGTATTCCTGGTTCTAGACGAATCTTAAGACACCCATGCGTTGGAAGTAAATTATTATGGGAGAAAATAAAATGTATTTCTTCAAGATGTTTGCGTTGTTAGACGCGACTCGCGACGCCAGCGAACGGCTTTTTAAGCATTTTATTAATCATGTGAAAAGCGGACTCTATCCCGTTTTCTTTGTTGTTTCCGTTCGTAAATATGGAACAAAAATAGCGGAATAAATTTCTTTCTTACTCAGTTAGTGATTGAAGATCGTTAAAAAGTAAGGAAGGGGAGCAAAAAAAAGAGAGAGAGAGAGAGAAAATAGTGTGTTTGCAGAAACTGAAGTGGTCCAAACTCCAGCAGGCCAACGTCACGAGTGAACCACAGGCGACCCCAGCTGGTACAAGTGTGGTACTGCATGCTTACAGCTGCACAGTCCGTTTGGATGAAAAGCTGAACATGTTCATGTGCTTGTGGTACAAAATGACAGAAAAGTCCGCTTTAAAAGTTTTGTGAACCTTATTTGAATGTGCACTCACGTGACACTTTATTAAATACACCTAAACAATTGAATGACCAAGAGCAGCATCAAAACAAACCTAAATGTTTTACCGAAAGTACGTTTAATGGTTTTGTTTTGATGTCAATTTATACAGTGTAGTTACCGATACTGATACCAAGCAAGTACAAAAACAAATAAACAAAAACTATGACATATCATTTTGAAGAAAGACCTATAGTATATAATCCCAGCATAGCATTTTCCTTAAATAGCATAAAATTAAAAGTTTCTAGTTTATGATCGTAAAACGGGCAATAGGCTTCCATTTTGATAAGGATACCTTGAAATAAAGGCCTGGTATCAGCCTGATGCCGATATATGGCATTGGGAATCGCCTATCATGTATAATATAATATAATGTGCATGATTACACACACACACACACACATTGGGAAAAAAACGTTTTACTACATTTTTATTGTGTATTGTTTAATAACTATTCTAATATCGTTTGTTTTGCATGGATACAAATTTAATATCTAATTCGATTTTTAATGGTTTCCTAATGACGGCAAAAATATTCAACACTGCTCTCTTAGTTTACTTCGATATTTCATACGCTGGGAACAAAATAATGGTGTTTGCTTAATTTGAGCTGTAGAGTCAAATCCAAAATATCACATGTCTTTCTTTTTCTATCTTACTTTACTAAAATGTTCTCAAAATTTATACATACGTTGGCGCAACTTTTCATCTGATAGATAGATAGAGCGAGCAAAAAAAAGGGTTTTGACCAACCCCCATCTAACACACACACACACACACACACCCTCCCTCGAGTCTTGTCAGTGGAGCCGCTCGTGAGCGCCACCCTTTGGCCAAGAGAAGCATCGTCATCGCACGCGTGCAGGCAGAGGAGATGATGTGGATTAGTGATGATTAGCAGGGATTATGACTGGTTAATGGTGGGAAAATACATCAGGAACCATTGGCTGTGCAGAAGGGGGAGGGGGGGGGGGTGAATTTCACTCACACTGGCGGATTTGCATTGATCCACAGCAAATGAACGCGGCTTAGCAGCATCCAGCTATCCGCCGACAGATAAATAACATTAAGCGTATTACGCGCCATTGCCTCCTATTAATGACACTACAATGCCGGCAATTATGGAAATATGGAGAATAATGGCGAGCGCCGCTACCTGCTTGGGTTTCCCGGGATTCTAAATCACCCACGTGTCTAAATTGTGTTTTTATGTATTCATATTTTGTCAAAAGCATGCTGTTTGAGCTTCATGCTTCATAATTTAAAAAAAATGGTGATTACATTTATTTATGTCATCTTTTGGGCAGAGCAGTTACACAGTCTTGTCAACAAAAAAAAAAAATCAATTTGTTCTGATTTTGAAACCATTTAAGGAAAATCAGAATATACATTCCCCAAATCAAACGGTCGTAATGTGATGATATAATAATGCACCGTTCAAAGTCAGATCAGTGAATGGCTCGATCAATCATTGCTAGCGGCCTCTCAAAACACAGCTTCCACATTCTCTCTCTCTTATCCTCACTTGTTTCCTCTCTTTGTGGCAACCAACTTCTTTCCTTGACAATTGCACCATGTTTTTGTGGTTCATTCCCAAACGACTACGCCTCGAAAGCCAATACGAGTCACAGTATTTTCCGTCGCTGCGTGTCAGGAGTCGCCTGGTGGGCAACTGTATCGATGTGTGGCGGCCCTAAAATTTCTCAAAGGCTCGAAATCTTCTCAGATGTTGTTTCATGATCGTCTCTGACGCTTTGGAATACGGTACGTATATTTCACAGTCAGAAAAGACTCCAAATTTGATAACAATTTTGACGAAAATGCTTTCTACAGGTTTGTTAGGGATCTAAATAAGTCTGATGCATCCGCAAGCACAACAGATCTGAGCTTTGAGATACTGTTTAGGTGCTGTTGTTTTGGTTAGCAACAAGGGTCGAATTCATCAAGGAGACTGGTTAGGTGCTGCTGTTTTAGGTAGCAGTATAGTGTTCAATTGAGGCCACTATTTGAGGAAACATTCCATCCATGTTCTTATGCACTAGGGTGAGCTCGAGCCCATCCCGAGGGAGTTTGGTGCACTCAGTAGTCGACTTGTGACTGTTGTGATGGTATGTCGGACATGTGTTTTTTTTTTTTATTTTATTTTGTAATCCCATCATACTATGTTGAGCAAAAAAACTAAAGTGGTTAGACGACTATGTGCAATATGAATTCACATGTATAACAGACCGTATGGTGTTCCACAGGGTTCAATTCTGGGGCCTCTGCTGTTTTCATTGGTAAGAAAACAGTTGTGGTTGTCAGAATCCTCACTGCATGATTTGCAAGTTGAGCAATTCTAGTCATTCAACTAGCTAATTTGCAAAACCAAAGGAACATTGACTGTTGTGATGGTACGGTGTGAATTTTTTTCTTTTCACATTTTACTTTTCAATAAAGAAGGGTTCGGTGAATGCACATAGGAAAACGGTGGGGTTCAGTCCCTCCAACAACGTGTAATTAGAGTGAACCAGAAAACCACTCTTAATACCACACTTTGACACTCAAGCATGTTTTTAGAATGTGGGAGGAAGCAAACGCCACACAGGAAGACCTGAGCTGGAATTCAAACCCGTAACCTCAGAACTGTGAGACAAACATGCTAACCACAATCGTGAACGTATTTTTTGCTAGACAGATCTCGATTGGAACGTATTTTTTGCTAGACAGATCTCGATTGATTGCGTGGGTCACATCTGGAACACGACTGATGTGATCTTAACTGAAAAGAGGTGGTGGTGGTGGTGGGGGGGGGAGAGAATCCCTCCATCGTCTCCTCCCTTAGTTCTCCTTTTTACCGTTTATGTAATAAATACTCAAGTCCCACAACGAGAAGGTAAGGTGGGCATCACCAAAAAAATAAAAAAAAGTCGAATAATGCCGTTTTTTCATCAAAAATTCCCTCTCTTCCCCTACCTCAAGGTTTCCTCCTCGGAGCCACTTGAAAAGGTGGGCAACAATGTGGCCACACGGAGAAACACCTCGTTACCATATGAAACGCTCCGGCGGTGAACCGGAGGAGACGGGGAGAATGGAGAACCCGAGCGCTCTTGTGTTATTTATGATAGCGGGCCTTGTAGCCATGTGGGCCTGCCCCGCCCTTCTCTCTCCTTCATGTGCTCGGGCCTCCTGTAAGAGCGCGAGGGGAGGTGTGGGGGGGGTACACACAAGTGCATCTTCACAAAAATGCCCCCCCCGCCCCACCCCTCCCCGGGTTTGAAGAAGAGAGACGCTCCCGTCTGCCTCTTCCACGCCTTTGAGGGACATTTTATACCGCCTCAGGTGTCTGTCAAGAGTGACTAACAGTTATATCTCGCCGTCTTGCCTCCCGGCAGCTGCACACACTTTAACTTTTTACGGGGCATTCGAGTGCGGCGGATTCGTCGCAGTTCGGGCCTGCTAAAGAAGAAGAACGCCGACCACCTTTCAGATCGTATTGCATTGCCCATAGATGTATTCGTTCAATCGTGCAGGGGAGACTCAAAGATGTGACGATGGTGGGGGGGGGGGGGGGGGGGTGATCATATACGGACGTAAACAAAACACAAAACAACAAAACAAAACAACGAGTTCATTGGTGGCAAGTTCAAATACAGTGGACAAACCAATCCAATCAATAGTGAACATTTGTGAATAATTCACACCTAACATAATTGCATATGGAGGGGAAAGTATGCACTTAACTCTTTGACTGCCAGACGTTTTCAGAAAAGGGATGCCGTGGGTGCCAGCCGATTTAAGCATTTTTGACTGATCTTTCAAGGTCCATAGAAAATTATGTGTTTGGACTATGGAAACACACATACTACCAAATGAAAGATTGGACTCTCATCTTTCATCAGAAAAAAAAAGTTTGTTTCTACCTTATTCCGTTTTTCAGTAATCAACAATAGAAAATGATTAGTTTCACCTCTGTTTTGAAAAAAAACGTCTTTTAACGTCTTTGGCACTCCTCCATAGGATTTTACTAAACGTTATTTAACGTTTTTGGCAGTCAAAGAGTTAATAACACTTTTTTTCTTTCTTTTTTCCCCCCAGCCATTTTCACAGATTTTGACAGGCCCACGAGAATATTGTGTTCGATTGCTATAAAAACACGGAACCCCAAAAGAAAGATTAAGAGTCTCTTTCTTTCACTATCTGCTCCTTTTTGTGACGTTAGCTGCCACCGTTTAGCGCTTGTAAATCACAATTTTGCTCTCAATTCAAGACAAATGAAAAAAAATTGGATGAGGGATGGTTCATGTGCTGTAAAACTCCTCAGTCGGGTCACATGTAACAAATCTAGATGCTACTATGACCCCGAAATATTATTTTGTCACCAGTGAAATTTGACAACTCTTCCTAAAATGACCCAAAAATACTCATCAGAATTGATTGGTGACAGTGAAAGTGGATTTATATTAACTCTTTGACTGCCAGACGTTTTCAGAAAAGGGATGCCGTGGGTGCCAACCGATTTAAGCATTTTTGACTGATCTTTCAAGGTCCACAGAAAATGATGTGTTTGGACTATGGAAACACACATACTACCAAATGAAAGATTGGACTCTCATCTTTCATCAGAAAAAAAAGTTTGTTTCTACCTTATTCCGTTTTTCAGTAATCAACAATAGAAAATGGTTAGTTTCACCTGTTTTGAAAAAAACGTCTTTTAACGTCTTTGGCACTCCTCCATAGGATTTTACTAAACGTTATTTAACGTTTTTGGCAGTCAAAGAGTTAACAATGTGTATTAAATCAAGGAAAATAATGAAACGGCATACCAAAGATGTGTGTTTTTATGGGCCAGTGTTTACAATGTTGAAGGAAGAGATTCCCTAGAACTGTCTGTGTTCCCGCCACTTTTCACCAGTTCCCACAGAAACGTGCACCTGTTGGTCTTTGAAGAGTGATGGGGGAATTTCAAAACAGTAAAGAGTACGGTATCAAAATCACTGAGGCATATTTTCACGTCTTACTCTGGGTAAATTCGCCACGTCTGACGATATATAAAACGTTCAAAGTAAACAAAGTATTAACATAATAGATTGCTTTGTGATTATTAGCAGCATTTTTCAGACCTTTTAAGACTTTTGCAACCGCACGGCGCAGCTGACAAAGCGTTTTCCACTTGCCTGCCCAAGGTTGCGGAGTTAATTGGTGCGTGGAAAAGAACATGGCGGCCCCCCATGCTAAAGGTTGCACTCCCACCTTCCCCTTTTCTTTTCTTTCTCATTCGAGCTGGGCTTTTGTCAGCTTATAAGGCAAAAAAGCGCCTTCCCGTCTTCAATAACAAGGTTGTTCCTCAAAGAGGAGGGCAGCGAGTGAGCGAGCGAGCGAGAGAGGGAAAAGAAATAATAAAAGACGAGAGGCCTTGCAGTGTGGCGACGCGGCATTGAACGTGTACCGCGTTGCGTTCGGGGGGCCTCGCAAGCTTCAGGGATAATCAAAGGGAGCAAATTAAACGTAAAGCTAGAGTGGCGTAAATGTGGTTGATATCGGTTAATTCCCATGAGCACCCTTTAATCAACAAAATATTTTTGTAACATTTTCAGCCACTGTTTTTGGTCAGTTTACACTTTAACTCATTCACTACCAGCCATTTTCACTGAAGCAACCCCCTTCGCTCCCGGCTGTTTTACTGGATTTTGACAGATTTTGCGAGGCCCACAGAATATTGTGTTCCATTGCTATAAAAACATGGAACCTACCAAAAGAAAGATTAGAGTCTCTTCTTTCATCAGGAAAAAAAGTATATTTCTATCTGGATACGTTTTACAGCAATTAGCATTAGAATATAGCTAAGTTTCATCATTATTCACAAATCTGATTAAAACTGTGGGTAAATTAGCTTTTTTTCAACATGGCCCTGGTTGATCTCCTTTACTCTGCTGCCACCTGCTGGCCGTTTTTGTAATTACTACTATTTCTTCACCCGTTCTCTGCAGTTCAAAGCCTTCCTTATGAAAAACTTTATCTTTTCTTTTTTTGTATTAAATAACGTATAAATACGTCGTTGGGACACTTAAAGCATTTAAAATAGAAAAATTAAATTAGGGTTGCATAAAACCGATTGAACACGTCACTTGTGATAAAACATGCAACATTTTGGGGAACCAAAGTCATATCATGCAATTGTTTGTAGGTTTTAACATACAATGGCAATCATCTTCTGATAGCTTTAATATACGATTGCTTGATATGGCTACAAACTCTTCTCGTACACCCCCGGTCACGAACCCATGCACTATACATAAAAACGAATATAATTAGGATACAGAATGTTATATTCATTTCACAGTGACAAGACATATTTCCGATGCACAATGAGGAGAGGAAGAACAGTTACGTATTTGAACAGTGGAAATCGACCTTTTTGTCTTATTTAAAAATCAAAAAAGGTCCCACTGGCAGGACCCACGAGGGAATAGAAACGGGTTGGACGTCGTGCGAAGGGCTAAGCAGGGGGGGGGGGGGGGGGGGCTGTCCGGGTGTTAATCCACGGAACCGTCGATGACCCTCGACCCCGCCGGGTGTGGGGTTGAGCTCCGTGTGTGTGTGAAAGTCAGGCCGGCCCCTCCCAGTAATGATTTATGGGGCAGGGTGCCATCGACACACGCTCAGCCCCAGGGATGAGCCTAAATGCTAGTTTTGACACGCGGGTTAAAGGTGATCAATAACATGCCGCTGAAGGAGAGCAGACAGAAGGACGTTCAGCTTGGACGATAAAAGGAGGAGGAGGAGCAGAAAGGCTCTTTTTAATTGGGCTCTGCTCATTACGAAAGTCTTTGTAGACCATCATTGCTTTTGTAGACGTCCCTGCCAGCCTGGAGCTCCACTGAGCTTATGTGTATGTGTTGAATCGAGGTGTGTTTTTGTTCTTCTTCAGCTGACCTTAAAATGGGCCATCCATTCATCCATTATAACAGTTCAAAGGATTTCCTGGCATTTGTCATTTGGAAACAGCATCAATTATTTAGTTATTTATTTTTGAAGTAATATAATTGACTTTTTTTTGTTGAAAATTTAGTGTATTTAAAAAAATTATAAAAAAAAGTACGTTTCTACATTAGTCATTTACAAAAACATAGGTGTGTCCAGGTTTTTTTGTTTTTTTTTTTGCATGGGGATAAATAAACATATCTTAAGTGGATGCCCAAATTTACCACATTTCCTCAAGCATTACTCTTCTTCAAAAATCTACTTTTTTTAGTGGACAAAAAAATTAGCTGGGTGTGTTGTCCAAGTGGATAAATAAAGGCCACACCTCAAATAAATGTCTCAAACAACAGCCTTTACTCAAATATTGCCCTATTCTCTAATAGAGGCCATGCCCTAATAAATTATTGGATGTCTCAGCCATTTGGATAAATAAAGACTGCCTCTCATATACATGCCTGTAACCTGTAAATTCCTCAAATAATTTATTAAATTGCATTATTGTTTTAGAACAGGTACTTAGTCTTCCCGTTTGGTCAGTGTTGCTGGAAAATAATCGAAATAAATTTCAAACTAAATTCTCATCAAAACACCAATGCTAGCCAATGTCCAAAGGTTCTCCCGTTCTCAAAAATACTGTATCACATATCCTAGCCTAGTTCTTTATAGCGGCTCCAAGTATTTGGGGAAATGTGTGAGATGTTTCAGTTTGCTTTACAACCGGGCCATATATTTGGACGTCTCGTATGGATCCTCCAATGTCGACAATGTTTTTAGTCACAACGTTCTATTTGTGAATTCCTGACATCAAAAATCCATTCCTCTAGCCCTCCTTTTACTTTCCTGGTACCTGACGCAAAAGAGGTAATTATGCCCTTCAGACATTGAAAATGCACGTCAGCGAGGATGTCTGAGTAATCACTGTGAGTGCAGCAAAGGCTTCAAACTGCTTTTTCCTCTCTGTAGCCTTAAATGGGAGATGAAACAGACATTTTGGAGCAACACATTTGAAAAATAAATCAAATATGGCCTTCTTTATACTGTATTGTTTTTTTAATACTAAACTGAGTATTACTACTATCAGTTGGTTTCAAACGGATGGAGCTACGTAATGAGAGAGCCGGCTCTTGCATATCCACGCGGACATTAAAGGTGATGCATCAATGTTGTAGGGAAGGGAAGGGGGGAGCGGAGGTTGTGGAGGTGGTACCCATTGTTGTCAGCGGCTTTTCCCAGCCCTGCGGGACGCCTCTGCCAGGGGGACGGGACGCAGCGCTGTACTAAGGGGATTAATTGGTGTGGCACCTCTTTTTAGTGTGCGCGGAGGCCAAAGCAATTAAATGGTGGCCCCGGGGCCTTCGCTTTGCCATTACGAAACTAACTGAGTGACAAAACAGCCCGCTGCCCATATGTGTGCTTTATAAGGTGTGGATATAAAAGGGACAGAAGCCGTAGATGAGCATGCCCGTAAGATGCTAGAAGGTCACTTTATGAACATATACTATAATATGAAGAGTCCATGTTTGCACACTCCCAGGCCACAACATTAGGTACAGAGAGGGTTAGATTCAAAATCTTTCCTCAGTTTTGGTTGATACTATCATTGAGATAATATATTTCCTCAAGTAATGCCCACAATTTTAATAGATGCCATACCCCAATTAATGTGCAGCTCTTGATAGAGGCTAATTATTTGTCCTCTTTTGAGTGTTCCAAAAACTTGAAGACAGATTTCTTGTACGAAAAAACACCTTGCAAGGATGATTTATTAAACAGAGAATTCTCCGGTCACGGCAACAATTTACATCACGTAAAAGGTGGAATTAAAGAGTGCCCATGTGCTCCCTCCCTTGGGGAAGAGGGCTTCTTATAGTATCGAGTTTCGAAAGCAAAACGCCCCTTCTCCTCCTACGAAGAATGAGTAGAACAGATTGGTTCTCACTCAATATGTTACATATATTATTTTCGTACACAGACTGCAGCTGTATTCATCTCTAGACAAGATATACTTTCAGAGCACCTCTCGTACTTCTTTCCATAACAAAATCTCACAAACAAGTTGAACTCGACAGTTCCTAATGTAGTATAGTTGTAGGAGTGCGCTCTCTCTCTCTCGAACAGAATGTGTTTTCGCACAGAACACTGAGAAGGAACTTCTAGACCAAACAATGTGTACCAGCTTAGGTTAAGGTCAAATTATACTGAGTTCAACACTATTTTACCTACTTCACATCTATAAAACATTTCAACATGGTTAATATATGAAATAAAGAATTAAAAATGTTAATAATGTCTAACACTCTACTAGATAAAGGCCATGCCCCAAATAGATGCCTCAAACTGTACCGCCTAAATTAGTGGCCTCTTCAATCAATGCTGTAATCCAATTAGTTGCATTTCCTCGAATAGTGGCGTCCACCCTAAAAGATCCCATCACCTAAAGAACAGCTGCATGCATCACCGTCAAAAATAAACTACTCACGTCAAATAAATGCTCAAAACTACTCAAAAAGTTGCCTCCACTCTGACAGATGATAAATCACCAGTATCATACTTTAAATACATTTATTAATTCCACACAGCTCAAAGTGCAGTTCCTCAAAATGTGGGCTTGAATAGATAGTAGTAATCCAATTTATCGCCAGGTGCAGCATCCAGTTGGATAAATAAATGCCACACCTTGTCTAGAAACTACCGGTACTGCATTTCCTTAAATAGTAGCCTCCGCTCTATTCAACACCATGAAGTCAGTGAACGAGCCACTATAAATAAACACAGCAGCACTCTAAAATATTCCATACTCCAAATAATCGACAAGTGAATAGCCTCCTTTAGCTAAATGCTGCACTTCAAAAATATGCCTGAAACAGCAGCCTCCACTTGAAAAGATGCCATGAACCAATTAACCGCAAGGTGTTGTCCTTTTAGATAAATACATGCCACGCCTCAAATAAATGCCTGAAACTTGCACATTTTCTCAATTGGTGGCACCCACTCTAAAAGATTTTGTATCCCAAATAATCATTGGCTGTGTCATCCACTTGGATTGTTCACCTCAAAAAGATTCCTGGAATTGCTGCATTTCCTCAAATAATGGCCTTTTCTTCAATAGACACTGTGCCTGAATTAATCACTAGAATTTGTGAATTTGTGTGTCCACCTGAAATGCCTGACACAACCCCGTTCTCTCAAATATTGCCCGTTTCTTTAAAACACATGCCTGAATAAAACAACCGGGTGTGTAGTCTACTTTGAAAAATAAACAGCACACCTCAAATAAATGCCTTTAAAGATCTCATTCCTGAAATAGAGGCATGTACGAAAATATTCCATACCTCAATTAATTGTCGGGTGCAGTTCATTTAGATCAATAAATACCATCCGTTTCGATAAATACATGCCGCACCTCCAATACATGGACACTTGTATACCGTATGTGCAAAAGGCCCGCAAGAATCCTCTGCCCTCAATTAGCGACGTGGTGTGCCACGAAGGTCTCAGTGCCTCCTCACATTAGCTTTGTTGCTTCCCTCTGTGTAGTCTGCGGTGCGTTTGAAGACTGAGAAAAGGCAGCAGGCAGGTTGCACTCGCTCCTCTCTGGGGTGTTTCTCAGCGCGCGCCTCTCTGTAGACGTGCCCGGGCCTCAAGCAGCGGACCACTGAGCCCACAAAGCCTTCAAATGCGGGGGAAACCATGAAAAGAGTGGCCATGAAAAGTCAGGTCCCATCAAAAAGAAATGCTGTGTCAGGTGGTATAGCATCGCTTCCTATAGTGTGGCATGTACTGTACATATAGTGTACATGTACGTACTATGGCATTGTTTTCCTCTTAGTTCCCAGATTTTTCCACTAGCATTTGAATGCTCTCTGATGCAAATGGATGTTCGAGGGTCACTTGATGCTAATTGCCCTGGACTGCATTTGTCATAAAACTAATGTGCAGTTGGTGGGGTTTTTTTTGGTCTGTTTTTCCCTAGTAAAATCTTTTTTTTTTTTTTTCAAAATAAATCACTATTATTCTTGAATTTAAAATATAAGCAGGTAACTAATCATGGTATTATTTTAATTATTTTCTTTTAACATTTTGAAATACATTTGAATTGTATTATTATGTACAAACACGGGGCGGCACGGTGGCTGACTGGTTAGCACGTCGGCCTCCCAATGCAGAGGACGTGAGATCGAGTCCGGGCTTCGGCCTTCCTGGGTGGAGTTTGCATGTTCTCCCCGTGCTTGCGTGGGTTTTCACCGGGTACTCCGGTTTCCTCCCACATTCCAAAGACATGCATGGCAGGTTAATTGAACACTCCAAATTGTCCATAGGTGTGATTGTGAGTGTGGATGGTTGTTCGTCTCTGTGTGCCCTGCGATTGGCTGGCAACCAGTTCAGGGTGTGCCCCGCCTACTGCCCGAAGCCAGCTGGGATAGGCTCCAGCACCCCCCCGCGACCCTTGTGAGGAAAAGCGGTCAAGAAAATGGATGGATGTATAAACACAATAACTAAGAAATTATGTATTGATACATTTATTTTAAAATCAGAAAATATTTAATGTATAATATACTACTGTTATAGTATACTTTTTTAGTCAGTCTTAGCTGAGTGGGTAGGCAAATAATATAATTCTATTGCCGTCTATTACATTATTACTATCTATGCTATTAGTGACACCTATTTAACAACACCCACCCACCAGCAGTTGCTCCATCCCAGCCTTGTCCTGCACCGACTCTGGCCTGCAGAGAGGCACGGGGAAGGATGGGCCCCAACGTGCTAACCATCCATCACATCCCACCTCGCAGTGCTGAAAAGACCACAGTTATCACTCACCCCTGACACGGCCATCGACGTTTGCTCTAAGAAGCGCACACGCGCGCCACACACACACGCACACAACGTGCAACACCTCTGCAGTCAATCCAAAATGTCCCGTCACCCCCACGTCCTTCCCTCCATTCAACCCTCATCGGCATCCATCAAGCGTCATCATTCATAAAAATGCCAACGCGATCAACACATGGCTCCAAAAAAAAACAATACGAGCGTGACAAATGCCAGGTAGTTCCCAGCAGGGACCAATCACGTCACTTTGTGTCCTGTACCAGGAAGCAGTTGGTTTGCATCACAGCAGCTTCGATCTCGGGGGAGTGGGGGCAGGGGGGGGGGGGGTGCTTAGTTTCGCCTTCTGATCCGAGCGCCATAATGGTCGCTATTGTCCCGTCGCCTTCTCAGCTTGATTACATATGGATGCGTTGATGGCATTAAGTGACAACAATAACTGTGATGCTTGCGGCTCCTACTCGGCTTTGGATGTTTACCCAGCAAACCTCTGTGCTTACGCCCAGTGGTGTGAAAAATTGCAGCAGAAGAGGCAGATGGACAGCGTCGTGAATGACGACTACCACGACTGTTCTACTTTAGGCCGTATTTTCTTATTTGTTCGTTGGAGACTTTTTTTTTTATGGTCAGTGCAGGAAAGACGGGGTGCGCCAACTCGGTCACGATGTTTAAAGGACGGACTTAAAAACTAAGGAGCGACTGCTCTAGCGCACAAGATGTTGTAATAGTATTTTATTTGTTTTGATTTTTTATTTTTTTTTGCTTAAATGTTTATGTTGACTCCTTTGTTTAGGATGTACCCGAGAGAGAGGGGGTGCGTTACATCTGTTGGGATCTTGTATCGTGCTTTGGCTGCTTTTCTTCAACTGGTACTGGGGCCTATGTCAAGGTGCAGGAAATTATCAAGTAGTATTAAGTAGTAGTCTTTTTTTTTTTTTTTTTATTCAGGAGAGCTCAATATTGTTCATTCGATTTGACATCATCATTGCTCTCCTTTTTTTATTTTTTTAAACAAATAAATTAAAAAAATTTCATAAATGTTTTTTTTTTTAAAATATATATACATATATATATACATATACACACATATATATATATATTTATTTTTTTTTTTTTTGTATGTGGGTGAGTATGTGTATATGCGTGCGAGCGTGTGTGTATTCATCAGTTCACCTAAAGCCCATTAAAAAAAATCCCATACTAATAATATAATATAATAATAAATTGCCAAATGCAGAAACATCAATGTAAGTTATCACGATGTAGTGGCTCTCGCTAACAGACAGAATTAAGTAACCAGAATTAGGTTAAAAAATTCTATATACGTAGACCATGTTTCTATAAATTTTGAGATTCAGAGTTTGTTTATTTTTCCAGTTAACAAGAATTGTTTTTTTAGTGATAGTAAGGGCTACAAGTGTAGATTGAAATTGTTTATGTGGTAAGTCAGTTGTTGTTAGGTCACCTAGCAAACACAAGTTTAACACAAGTATTAAGTAGTAGTCTAATTGCGTAAAACGTTAATAGCTTCTCGTGTAAAGCAAAAAAAAAAAAAGTCAAGAAAAGCCTACTAGAACAAATGAAATTTGGGGGGTTAGATGATTGGGTCTGGATCTTGAGGGTAATGCCTGACTTGAAATGTTTCTGAAAGGCTGATTTATTATACACAATATTGTATCATTTTTGTTTGTTTTGAACTTTGTATTCAATGTGAGAGGGGGTGCGCCAATACTACCCGGATGTTGACGGGGGTGCGTACCTTAGAAACTTTGAGAAGAAAGGCCCTATTTTATGCAGTACTGTATTATTATTATCATCTTTGACTTCTCTTAAGGGTGTTTGGGGGAAAGAGAGGGTGCGCCAACTCTGTTGGGATCATTAATGGGGTGCATCATTTTAAAAGATTTCCTTGGCAACGACTAGTATATCGTTGCTGTCCTGTGAAAAACATGTTGAATTTTTTTTTTTACGCTTTTAGGATGTCTGCATTCAGTTTCATCCCATAAACATACAGAAAAAAAGGCAAAAATGGACATAAGTGTTTTTCACAGGACTGTGACGAGACAGTATTTTATTATTAATAGTTAGTCGCATTTTTTTTTTACGTGTGCAGGGGGAGAGGATGTTGAAAGTGCCAGTAAACAGTTTTTAAGGCACTTATTGTAATATTTGCGTCACAATTAACCAGCTAATTTATAGAGGGAGGTAAAAAAGCTCAACATGAACGCGTGGGTGTGAAACCGTAGTAGAGGGGCCACATTGTTGACGGCGTTGAATTCCATCCATTCATATGACTGGAGTGCGTAGGCCAGGCCTCCAGCGCATTTCCCCATGACCATCACAACAGTTTCCATTCATGAAGTTCTTTCTCGCTGAGAGGACATCTGCACCACAGCGTTTGTCACCCCTCCAACCCTTCACAGCCCTCCTCCCTGCTGCGCAAGCGTCCACGTACACACACACACACACACACACGGGCTAAAGTTCTGGTGCTAAATGCCAGAGCAGAGAATCAGAAGGGCATCAGAGATGGCCGTTGTGCGCGTACGCCCATGTGCGGCTTGGCGTGAATGGGATTGATTGGGGCGGAGTGGGGGGGGGGGTGCGGAGTCCTTTGATACTGCGGATTGGCCGGCGGGGGTGGCGCATAGCTAAGCCTGCCCGGGTGTGTCACAATGGTCGGGTGACGAGCCCCCGAGGTTTAGCAGTGGAGCGACCCCGTTGGCATTCCGCGCCGGCTTGTTGCACCACAGTGACGTGGGTGGGCCCGCGGGGACCTTTGACCCAAAGGAGCGCCGTCCTTTGTGGGCCCATTGTGCCAGGCTGTATCAATTTCACACAAATGGATGAACTGTGTGGTAGAATCATGTGAGGATTTGTCAATGTGAGATGCTTCATTTTGTCAGGTGTGTGACACTAGGGATCAATTTTTAACCATACTGTAGAACAATATTGTTGCATTGGCAAAGTCCATCCATCCATTTTCTAAATCATGCACAGGTACCCGAGAGTGGTCCTTGACAAACACTTTCAGGCGCACCTCCAAACGTTAGATTCAACAAACAGTAAAGCCCATTTAAAGGAATCATTACAATTATGCAAACATCAAAATGTGACAAAATAATACCAAAATTAGCTACCACAAGCATAATCGCCGTTTGGAATTTGTCATTCTTAAAACAGACATGTACGCATCATCGATGATCCGCCTCTACCCGACAAACAGAAAAGGAGACGAGATGAGGCTGCCTCTTGGTGTTTTGTCTGCGGACGCATCAGTTGAACGAATGTGGATGTTTTGTCGTCTGAGCCTGAAAGGCGACTCTCGGTTCTGTCAGCGTCATATCGGACGCATCGATGTGACTGATGCTCGCGGACAAGCGACAGATGGAGGCGGCGATAGATTGCACGTGTGCCCAAAATACATCTGTCAGTACGGCGGCAGCTGGCCATCAAGTTTCACGACATGTTTTCGGTGTATGTGTAATGGTACATTTAGTTTGATTTTGATGCACGTGGAGAAGGTTCACGTCCCAATTAGTGAAGGCGAATGACAACGGTCATCTGTCTCTATATGTGCCCTGTGCCGGAGTGGCAACGAATCTCAGGTCAAATCAGCATTGCACCGCAAGTCAGTAGTAATCCTTCAAAGACAGACTATTGGGTGTCGCACCTATGGAACGAACCGTGAATTTTTTAATTAAACTGAACAATCCGTCCGTCCGTCCGTCTTCTTCCGCTTATCCGGGGTCGGGTCGCGGGGGCAGCAGCTTTAGCAGGGAAGCCCAGACTTCCCTCTCCCCAGCCACTTCAGCCAGCTCATCCGTTCCCAGGACAGCCGAGAGACATAGTCTCTCCAGCGTGTCCTGGGTCGTCCCCGGGGCCTCCTGCCGGTAGGACATGCCCGGAACACCTCCCCAGGGAGGCGTCCAGGAGGCATCCGAACCAGATGCCCGAGCCACCTCAACTGGTTCCTCTCAACGTGGAGGAGCAGCGACTCGACGCTGAGTCCCTCTCAGATGACCGGCTACCCTGCGGAGGAAACCCATTTCGGCCGCTTGTATCCGGGATCTTGTTCTTTCGGTCACGACCCACAGCTCGTGACCGTAGGTGAGGGTAGGAACGTAGATCGACCGGTAAATCGAGAGCTTTGCCTTTCGGCTCAGCTCCTTCTTCACCACAACGGACCGATACAGCGTCCGCATCACTGCAGACGCTGCACCGATCCGCCTGTCGATCTCCCGCTCTAACCTACCCTCACTCGTGAACAAGACCCCAAGATACTTGAACTCCTCCACTTGGGGCAGGACCTCCTCCCCGACCCGGAGAGGGCACTCCACCCTTTTCCGACTGAGGACCATGGTCTCGGATTTGGAGGTGCTGATCCTCATCCCAACCGCTTCACACTCGGCTGCGAACCGCTCCAGTGAGAGCTGGAGGTCACAGCTTGAAGAAGCCAACAGCACCACATCATCTGCAAAAAGCAGAGATGCAATGCTGAGGCCACCAAACCGGACCCCCTCAACGCCTCGGCTACGCCTAGAAATTCTGTCCATAAAAGTTATGAACAGAATCGGTGACAAAGGGCAATTCTGGAGAAGAGGAAGAGGGCGATTCTGTTCTGAACAATCCATGCATCCATTTTCTATGGTGCTTGTCCTTATTAGGATCGCAGATGACTTTGGGAGAGAGAACCGTTCCATCCTGTAGTGGTTGCCGGCCAAATGAAGAGCACCGAACTGAACCATTACATCCCTAATCAAGTATTGAACTTAATACTTTGACTATCTGTTATCTGCTCAAAGCGGTGTATTCAATAACCAAGAGTGTTGGTATTTGCTAAGTGTGTTCGGATTTGACATCACATGATAGAGACAAGGAATGCGAACTGGGGTCGGATAGTCTCTTAAATCAAGAGTTCTGTCAATCCCGATAAACCCACATTCATGGATGTAGCAGACTCAGGCCAAATCTTATCTAGACCTTTCCCCTTGGTATGAACTGATCTGGACTGAAGTCTTCAGTCCTTCTGTGAGTCTTCAGAAGTACATTTCAAAGTACCTTGAAGTGATTAAAAAAAGAAAGCTATGGCGCCCCCAAGGGAGATACCGAAAAACAAGTTGGATTTGCGATCCCCCATCATTTGGGTTCCTGCTCTGATAAAGCAGACCAGCATTATTGTGAATGGCAGAGCGGTGACAAGGAATGCCACCCCAGGTCGGATATTCTTGAGTCACAATCCCAGTAAACCTACATTCATGGATGTGGTAGGCTTGACTTGGAACAAATCCTATCTAGTCACGTCCCTTGGCACAAACTGATCTTGGACAGAAGTCCTTTTAATCCTAAAATCTCTGTTCTGACCCACATCACAGACGGTAATCGTCCGAGAGGTCCAGGGAGAGACAAAGGGAAGGCTTCTTGCCCAAAGCCGGAAGGCCTTATTCATTGGATGCCAGGACGTGGGCAACTCAGGCACAGATTTGCAACAGGGAAATATTATCTCTCCAGTTTACAAGACCCAGTCTGGCTCTTGTTTGGCCATTAAGGTACTTGGTGTTCTGAGTGGCTGTTGTCTCCCACGAGAACAAAGTGAACACTTGTTGGCGTGACCCGGAGGGGTGAGTCCTCGCTTTCTTCCCATTCCTCCTCCAGCCCACCCCCCCCTCCGGATCAACGGCGAGGCCGGGCGGAGTTCAAGCTGGGCCACGTGTTGGCCATTACACTCCCACGATGACCCTGTTGAGCTCAACATTTGGAGTCCCATAAAAACATTATTGTCCCACTCCTGGGATCATTTGTCCACAATTACAAAGGCTGAGACAAAAAGCAAAATGTTAACCACTACAGTTTTGCGGAGGCAAATTTTTCAAATTCTGCCCCCCTCTCCCACATCCCGCCCATCCAATCTTCTTGTCCAACATTCGTACCCTCCGTGCCTGCATGCATTTATTGTAATTTTCTCTTCTCGTTTGTTGTCATGCACCGATTTGCTCATCTCTTCTTCCCTTTTATGATGCGTAACTATGACGGGGGCCCGGAACTGCTAAAAGTCCTTAATGGTCCTTTAGCCTCTAAATATGTCCATTCCGCGTCGTCTGGGTCCTTTTACCTGCAAAGCGAACGGGCAAGGTCGTGCCAGCCGATTAGCTATATTAAAAACAGCCCATTATGGTAATAGGGAGGGGGTCTAATGCATGTACAGGTTGCTTAGCGCCCGCATATTAGCGCTGATAGATGACTCGGTGATGAGCACGGAGAGGTTCAACGCAGTTCAGCTCCCGTTACTCGGTGCGTTGACCTCTACGCCGGTCACTTAGGCCGGTGATGTTCATTCCTGACCAAACATTGGCGGCAATATGCACAAGGACATTAGCAATTCGCTGCGACAATGAAAGAGATTTGTCTTGGAAGGCTGTTGTCGAGGCACGAGTGGTTCGCGCTGTTGCCACACACGACGACGATTTCAGATTTTATATTTATTCAAAAATCATGCTTCAGAATTGTTGTTTTTTTAATTGTCTGAAATGGGAATGATAAGAAAGAACAGTAGTTGTAGTTATATTCAAATTATTATAAAGTGTTGTTTTTTGCTGTTCTCATGAATGTGTTTTTTTTTTTTTTTTTTTTAAATCTCCTGCCCAAATCCAATCCCAAAGTTATTTATAAAGGAAATGGTTGGTGAAGGACTCTGGTTGGTGGCCTGGTGGGTGGTGTCTGGTCGGTGCTGGATTTCACTTTCCTTTCTTTTCTTTGGTCCTTACTCGGGTTTCCTGGCGGCCTCACGACTCTGGCTGGAAGTGTTCGGTTTAGGGAAACGGTATGGGATTTTTTTTATATTTTTTATAGGTTTTAGGTGAACTAATGAATGCACGCACGCACACATATTCACCCACATACAAAAAAAAATAAAAATACAAAAAAATATATATATATATATATATAAAAAAAAAAGGAGAGCAATGATGATGACATGTCAAATCGGTAAAATTACCGAATGAACAATACTGAGCTCTCCAGGAGAAAAAAAGAAATGGCAAATAGGGAGTGTAGTCGACAGGTATCAAGATAGCAGACGACAGTGCTAACACTCCACTTACAAGGTTTTAATCTCAACATCCACAAGGGAAAACGCCACGCAAATCTCACGTCATTAAACCCCACCATCTGCCCCGCGCCATCTTGTACCCTGCGCCCCGTTTTCCCCCGTCTCACCGGCAATCCCGACCAGCATTCCCGCTCCCCCGGCCTGGGAAAAGGGAACCGCCATTCCCCTTTCATCCGCTCTTAGAGGACAAACATCAGTCCCCATCTTCCCGCCCATCCATATTCATGAGCCGCTTATAAATATCTGATAACGGCGTCGTACGCTACAGCTGTTTAGCTGGAGAGCGCACAAACAACGCTTCCACTGAGGGTGCGCCTGCATTTTCGCACTAAAAACTGGTCAGAGACCCCCGTCCCCGAGTGGTTCTACACCCTCGCCGCCTGATAGCATCGGCTCATTGCAAGGATATCTGCGGTGTTAATTAAAGTGCGACTGCAAAAAAAAGAGGAAAGAATCCTTAAGTGGCTTTAAAGTATTTACCGTTTGTTCCTCTGACAGGCCTCGCGCTTATCAGTGCGGCGAGATAACCAGAGCGACGTTTCAAAAGGCCTGACTAATCGCTTTGGCCCCAACATTAGGTACACATGCACAACCTAATACAATCCAACATCAACATTAAAGGTCATATATTATGTAAAATTGACTTTTTTATGTTTGCATACATATAGTTGGGTCTCTAGAGTGCCTGCCAAGTGTGAAATCGAGAAACCGATTAAGTCTTTAATTATCTGCCTGTTTCTGAAAATGTGTCTGTGAGCGAGCCAATCTGCACTTGGGCCCACTGTTGCAAAACAATGAGGCTAATTAACATAATAACTAGAGCTTGGACTCTCACCCAAAATCGCCCTTCGCTATTTATTTAGTGTTTAATCAGCGAGTCTCCAATCAACTTGAATGAGTTACTAATTGTAGTTTTGCCTTAGTCCAAAAAGTGAAAACGCTCTTAAATTATTATTTTTTCCTAATAATAATCCCCTTTTGGGGCGAACCAACATGCTCAAGCTTGTGTATCCTTGTATCCCAAACCGAGCCCACCAAAGCTCAGTCAGTAGCACCCTGGCAAAATGAAAAACAATTAGTCCTCGACCACAATCAACATGAAAATGGGTGGACATTACAGGACGCATGAAAATGCCTCAAGTTCTCATGCTTGGAATTAAACCAGGAAGTCAACCATGTTGGGTTCAGCCATTTTGGTTAAATTCCAGGATTCTAATAAAGGAAATTCTATCCTTGGACAGACGGGAGACGGTAAATTGTGAGACTTTCCTGACACCGTCTAATGTGGCCTGAACATTGAGAATCAGAATTTGAAGATCATTTCAAGGATTTGCCATAAAAATGGGGCACTTTTACCATTTCATTTTGCTTTAGTACCACTTTGCTAAATAAGGAAATCTTGCGTTTACATTTCTGTGGGCAATAACAGTGTCAGAAGCGTTATTTCCTTTTTACATAATTTTTACATAATTTCCCCCTCATCCTCACACTAATTGGATTTGATGTTATGTTTGCCCATCTTATTTGTGGTTAACCTTTCCCACCGGTTAAAAAGCATGTAATATAAAGTTATGTATCCATTCCTTTGCTGTTTACAATGCAGAATGCATGTGAGGGAGGGAGGGAGGGAGGGTATTCGGGGGCTTCCAGAGCATATCCCTGCACTGATGTTGATTGTGAGAGAGAGGATGGAGAGGTGTCTTGGATATGGAATGACAGCATCCGATTGGCGAGGAGGATGCGTCAGCTCAAAGTGCACTATTGAGCAACTTTCCTCTCCCTCTTTGACTTTGTTTTATTTACCAATAGCACGCCGCTTCAAGTCGCTCCTCAAACTCATTAAGAGCGGCAGAGATGCTGATGCCGGCAAGAATTTTTTTTTTTTGGTGCGTTTGGCTCGGCCTGAAGGATGTCTTTGTTTTGTTTCCAATACAAATAGATGGAGATTTGAATATTGCTCCTCTAGAGATCGAGAGTGTGTGGTTATGTGTGTATAGCTTGACAATGTGTTCCTGTGAGGTGAACTGGATAAAAAAAAAATTAAAAAAACGCTTTTTGTGATTTTCGTCATTGGCTATGTTCCGTCACAATGTTAGGTACATGTATATATATATATAATGAATGTAAAAAAATAAAGCTGACTACTTCGCGGATTTCACCGATTGTGGTTATTTTTTGGAGCATAACCCCAGTGATGAACAAGGGAACACTTTAAGCAGTTTTGTAGCCATTTTGTTGCCTTACCGGACCCAGCGTGAACTAAACCGAGACTGCTCTGTGATTTTTTCAAGAACTGGATAATGCAACAGGTGCATTAAAAAAAAAAAAGCAACTGTTTTCAAAGCTGAAATTTATAGGAAACATTCAATGTGATAATGAAGGGGGAGGGGGAGGGGGGGTGCAAATAGACAGAAGGTGGGGAACGAACGTGAATGGGAGATCGAGAGCGATCGGGGAGGGAGGGACTGTTTTCAGCTAGCTAGCACTCCTCATTAGCCATGCACAGCATCTTGGCTCCTCTCCCACACCTCACGGCTCATCATCATCATCATGGCCCCGGCCCTGGCTGCCAGCACACCCCCCCTTTTCCTCCCCATCTCCAAACCGAGTCCCATCCCTCCCTCCCTCCCCTTCCAGCCCCTATAATCACACCCGCAATCACAGCATCTAATTAGGTTAATTAATTTGTATCAGCCCTTGTAGGGACTTGGCTGATGAGCCAGCCATAATGGTCTCCCCTCCTCCTTCCATTGCAAAAAAAAAAAAAAAAAAGGGGGCGCAACCCTCTCAAGATGAGCTGATAAACCATGGGGTCACATCTGCCTCCCCCTCCTTCCACACACCACATACATTACCCCGCTTCTTTGTGTCCGCCAGAATGAAAACGTACACGTTGCGCGTACAAGTGCTTGTTTGTTTACACTCTTATTGTCGTGGTGTTCCCAAAGAGGCCTGGCAACACACAAAAAAAAAAAAAAAAAAAAGGTGTTCACCAGCACGCTAATGATTCTCTTGGCAGTTTGTCTCCACGGTCGTCAGCATCACATTACAATCAGCGGCCCTCATCAGGCCACTGACGAACCAACTCTGATTAACACCCATCCCTCCCACCCGCGTATGATTACTGCAATCACCCGGGATAACCACGCATGCACTGTACTGAAAACCCCTACCCCTCACCACCATCTAGTCATACACACACATTAAAAAACACACAACAACAAAACTCACTGAGCAAAAACGCAGCAGACGAATACGAGTTAACATAAATGATGCAACTCAAAAATCCTTCCGCAAATTCATCAACACCACAGACAACATTTAGTTCAACATTTCACTTTAAATCCAAATTTACAAATTGAGATTTAGATGAGATCATTTCTCTTGTCTGTGTCACTTGTTGCTAGGCAGAATTGGTCCAAAATCCAAGGGGACAAAAACCTTATGTCAGTCACACTCACTATGTTGAAGGCAACATATGGCTGTGGGCTCCGCTGCCAAACAAAGCTGAGGAAGGACAGGGCCTGTGTCCAAATTCACAAGACTGGGTCCTCCAAAGGCCAAATTTGTCGGCTGCATGACGTCCCCTTTCCTGGCGCAACTCGACAACGCGCACAGACTTACACTTGAATGGAGTATCGGACAACGCGCTACCGACAAGCAGCATTGATAATACATTCATATGCAAGTCCGTGCATGCTGGAGTGACGTCATGCAGCCGACAAATTGGGCTTTTGGAGGACCCAGCCTTGTGGATTTGTAGACAAGCAGGGAGAGGCGGCAGGGACAGAAAGTCAGGCAGACACACATGAAATGAAATCAGTAACATTGAAATGAGTCCAAAAGAACTATAAAAATATTTGAACAATATAGTAATGCCACAATTGCTACTCTGTATTAATGATGAACATGAAAACAAAAAAAGTCTTACACTGCATCTACTGGACCTGTGTGTTAAAAAAAAAAAAATAATAATCACTATAAATGAACCTTTTATTCAAATAGTATTCAAAAAAAATATAATTCTGGTTAAAAATATTACAATAATTTTAAGAGCTAACAAAAAAAAATTGAAAAAATAGGGAAAACACTAGTTAAGTTTTTGAAAATTAAATTATAGATTATTATTAAATTTAAGAAATTATAATAGTGTGGCTATTTAATAAAAATCCTTTAAATAAAAAAAAAATGTTTTTTGGGTTGGACCATGGTGATTACACAGTGTTGAAAAAATAACCCCCCCCCCCCCCACCCAAAAAAAAAAAAAATAAATAAATAAATAAATACAATAAAAATACTGTATATGGGAGTTTGGGGTTGGCCGGGATATTTTGACAATTTTTATACAAAAAAAATCAACTGACAATGAAACCAAATTTCAATTAGAAATAGTGACATTTATTTATTGACCATTTATTTTCAGAAAATGGGGTTTGGAGGAGGGGGTATTTTGACATTTTATATAATAATAATGTTGCAGTAGAAATTTCCAGTTGCTGTATTAGAATATTATTCATTGTAATCATTTTCAATATTTATCAAATACTAATTCTACTTAAAGTTACCAAATATAGTTCCGTCCTATAAAAGTGTATTTAAAAGGAAACAAGCAGGTTGCATTAGGTGGGTTTATATACACACACACACACACACACGCATCACGTCGTGTTGCAGGCACACACAGATACACACAATCAAAGAGAGACAATGACACACTGCGAGACAAGGACGCATCCGCTAGTTAAAACCTAATGAACACCTCCCCAAGGCACGCGCTTGGCATCTCCCTGAATGATGGCCTGACAGTAGCGGGGCAGATGGGTGCGCTCCACGCCCTGCCTTCACACACACACACACACACACACACCCTGCTGCTGCCCCTCGCCCCTGCAGAGTTACCAAGTCACAGGGGTGCTGTGTGTGTGCGTGCATGCGTGCGTGCACCTCAGGGCGGGTGGATACTGAGGGCCCCCGTCATGATTTTAGGCTCCCATGCAAATTTAATCAATTGGAGTACTTGTCGCCAGCCAGGGCTCATTAGCAACCCGTTTTTTCTTTTAAAAGAAGGTTTGGTGATCCCCAACCTTGCCAGACGTTGTGCTAAACACACAAGCGTGCGCACACATATTCAAACGCTCTCGAAAAAATAAATAACACACGTCAAGGGCTTGTGTCAAGATTTCCCTTCACGTGTCTTCCCCCTGGCACGCTACTCCTCCCCCTCCTCTTCCGCTTGTGTACCTCCTCTCGATCCACTACTTCAAAAGGCCCGTGACACCAAGCGTCACGACACCAAGCGAGGGGAGGGGGATCCTGTAGGATAACGACTCACCCTCACCCCTCACGTTTAGACGCACGCTCGAACCCTCCTCCTCCTCCTCCCTCTACTCAATTGGGGGATCGATTAGTAGTCTTCTTAACCATCCGATCTGGCATCTGAAAGCTGGTAAACAAGTGAGGAGACAAAAGTGGCAGCATAAAATGTGATTTGGCAACATTTTAACATTTTTCAACTGTTAATATTAGGACATAACCGAATAAATCCGCGAGACTTACATTATGGCAAAGGAAGGAATCCATTGTCATTTCTCTACAGATAAATTTTTGAGGAGCTTTCCTGCCTACTTTCACATTCTTTTCAGCATGAGTCTGATTTCCTGTTTCTGCCAAGTCTCCCTGTCCTTTCTGCACCCCTCACTAGCCCTACTACAAATTAACAAACACAATCCCGGCTTCTGTCATTCCAGTTGGCAACACTAATATAATATGCCAATTCCAGTATTTGCCTGTCTTGAGTCCTTGAAGTCTGCCTAGCAACAAGTGGCCAATCAAACATGTGACGAGAGCATTAAAAAAAACTCCGTTTCTGCTCCAGCGATATGATTTATATTTCACTTGTGAACTTTTCTAATGAACTGCAAATGATTTATGTGGTCATAACCATAGAAGAAGAACTGGAATGCAACAAGTCTCCAGGGTGAATGACATCCACGTCTTCCTCACGTCACTCGCCCGAGAGAGCGTGCGTGCATCGAGACCCTCGGACCCGGCCTCCATAAACCGAGGGGGTGGAGGTCAAAACACTGTGTGCGCAGTTCCGGACCCCCGCTATCTCACCCTGCACAGACATGCCACTGTTCCCGCTCAGGCTGGCCTTTCATTGTCGGACTTTGCCACAACACAGTCCACCCCCTTTTCTCAAGAAATGGGACCCTTCGCTGGGATGCAGTACCGGCAGTGGGCGATCTTCTGATTTTAAAGATAGAGATGTGAATTCCTTCAATGTGTCCTCATCATTCATTGAGTTAGACTCTGAAGGTTTGCTAGAAGTGTTCGAACCATGGGACAGAGTTCAAGTGGACATACAAGTGCAGGGAGGGTGACACTGACCCGAGTGTACAGTCGCTTTTTAAGGAGGAAGCTTGTTTAAAAGATACACTAAAAGGTTGTTCTGTTTAGTTATGTTTTATAGAGAAACTATGAAAACAGGCTTTTATGCATCGTTTTTTTCTTAGCAAAACTCATTTCAAAAGATGGACTTGCGTGTTAAGTTTTCTTTGACTTTTCTTGACATTTTGCTACTTTTATCCCGAAAGATGGATTTGCATATTTATTTTTCTTTGTAGTTCGCTTTTTAGTGTTGTTTTTTTAATTACACTTATTCCAAGATGTACTCAGATTTTGATTTTTCTTTGACTTTGCATTGTGATTGGAGTTTCGCTTGTTGTGTCTAGGTTTTTTCAGGGATCAGGGAGTAAAAATACCAGGTATCGGTATCAGCCCATATTTCAAGATATTGGTACTTGTGACACCGCCCTCTTGTGGACATTTTATGATCAGGAACTAGAAATTAGAAGTATAGAAAATCGCCATTGATTTCATGCAATTTCAAGAATAAATTCTATATTGTGATGTATAGATATTTCCTTAAAATCATCTGTCATTTTTAGGGGAAATTTTATGAATCAAAATTAAAAGCCGGTAAGTAGTATCGAACATCGTCTTACCATTTGGTCGCCCATTTAGCTTAGCTTTTCATGTAGTGCTTTACAAAACTGATTCCATAAAATGTACTCGCTTAGCTTTATCTTTGGCTTTTGTGTCTTTTCGCAAAATTTATTCTAAAACATTCATTGACTGACATCATATCATGCATGATGCCGCCAAAACGCACAACAACTCTTACCTACCACACAAGCACCTCGAAAGATTCACTTGCGCAGTTGACATTTTCTTTGGCAACATTCATTCCAAAAGATGGACCATTATTTTTTTTCCTGCCCCAATTTTTTTGTCTTAGTTTAGTTTACCCTGTAAAGTGTCCTAAGGTGTCATGAAAGGCGCTGATAAATTAAACGTATTATTATTATTACTAATGTCAACCTTTCAGCTTGAGATGTCCTCAAATTAAAGTAAATAAACCCAGTCACTCTTTCCCTGATCTGTCCCCTTATAAGCACACTGGCTCACCTTTAGTCTGATCATCAATGTTTGGACCGAGGCCTCTGCTTTCCTTCTCTCTCTGCTGACATTTCTGCCTGCCTCACTCACTCTCTCTCTCTCTCTCCTTTCCCTTGCAGAGGTTCCCGGGAGACTTTGATGGATCGTCCGCGTTTATGAAGCCGCTGCCACGGCGGCGATCAATCACGCCTCGATCCCTGCGATCTGCTGTTGGACTTCAGCTCACCCTCACGTTGAACAGCAGGTAGACACACACACACACACATATGCACGATTTTAGTGCGGCTCATCATTATGAATAAATCATATTAGATCAGTCAAAATTGTAATGACTTGGTTCAGGTACACTCGCACTCTCATCTAATGAGATCCAATAGAAGAGTTATATCAATAATCTGCCTTCACAAGATAATGGTTATTTTGCTTTTTAATATTAAAATGTACTTATTATTGTAGTGGTGTAAAATTTTAGCTCATCATACATTTGTAATATTTGGCTACCTTTTCATCTCATGATTGAGCTCCTGTACCTAATGTTTTGTCCAGTCAACGTTCAGCTTGTTCATTGCCACACAGCCCAATGACGCCATCTACTGATACAAAGTACAACTTACAGCTTTATTAACAATGTTTGTCCACGAGTTTTTTCTTTATGTAATTACTAAATATAAATAACCAATTACAAGTGAATCATGTCAATGTTTAATATTCCATCTGGGAAAAAATTATGTACAAAATGATTGACATTGTTTGAGGGATGATGTTAGTAATTGGTCAACTTAGTGACAACTCAGCGTTTCCTCTTGGTCTCAAACTTGTAGATGGCCGGCGCGTTAGCCGTCTCCTTCCTAACTTTGATCTTCTTGTTTTTATCCTGTAGGAAAACATGGAAAATATTCATTTTACGGTGAACTGCCATTCCAGACTTAACTGTATTTTCCAACCCACCCGCAAAAGGTGAAAATCTGCCACCACCAAATTAATAGATTAGATAAAAATAGATTTTCGCCATATGATATATGTGACAGAAAAGTAGACAAAAAAATCCACAACACAGTAAGTGAACCTTGTATAGATCATAATGCGGCCATTAGCTGCTGTGAGTCATTACCTGTAGGTCCTTACGCGTCTGGAGCTTCTGGCTGATGACAAATAATTTTTTCTCCCGGTCGATCCGTTGGGAGAGATGCTTGTACTCGTGCTTGCGTTGCCTGGACAGCTTCTACAATGCATGAGCAGGAGAAAATGAAGAATTTAGAGCTCAGGAAATTTTTTTTTTTTTTAAGAGTAAATAAATATAGACTGATGCAAACCTTTTGACTATGAGGCTCCACAGCTCCCAGGATTTGCTTGTTACTTAGAGTGTCCACCGTGGGCCTGTTGTACACACGGTCCACCAGTTCAGGGATGGTGTTCAGGTGGTCAGCCAAGTCGAACGACTGCACTGTAAAACACAAGCCGATATTTGTTTAGTATTAGTACTTTACAGGGCATTATGCAAAAACAGCTGGCCTAAAAACAAATTTTCATCCACTCAGGATGCCATCTTGCCAGTATACCAGCTGCTAACATGTTAGCACTCCATCAATCTCAGTAGGCTTTAGCATGTAGATTCACATTTAGGCTTACTCCTCTTAGGTTCTTGTTATATTTTAGCATAGCAACAGTCAGGATGTTTTATTAGAGATTGTACTGAACTACCAGGCAAGGTGTGAAATCCTTTTCCATCATCCTTGGTGTTTTTGTACTCACGCTGGCACCTTATTTATATGCTAGCATTTTAGTGTTTGAGCAGGGCAATATTTATTACAAATAGTAACAGGCTACAAGCCAAAATCTAATCCTTAGCCACTCTACCATGGTGCATTGGTATATGTTGCCATCTTGCTATAAGCAAACAAAGTACAAGCATTAGCATGCTAGCATTTGATTAAATCTCAGTGCGAATACATAATAAAACAATAATCATAACAAAAAAACAGGGCAAGATGAAGAACCCATTATGCTAAAGCTATCTTTTTTACTCATGTTGCCATCTTGCTATAAACTGCTAGCATGTTAGCTCTCTGCCCAGCTAAGTGACACTTGATGCATTAACGCAACTTATTCAGACACATGATGTTTCATTCAGCACTCTAAATATTCACTCCTGAATAAAAATCGACATAAATTACTAGATTAAACACCGCATGTTTAATTATTTAGATTGCAGTTTACCTGCATCAATTCCTATGACAAAACAACATGTGCATGACTGTACTGGGTTATATGATAGCATTTCCAGCCAATTCTCCTCGGTTTCCATTCAGACTGAGTAGTCCTCAATTTACAGGACTTCATTAGAGCATCCCTTGTTACATTAGTGAATGTTTACCTTCTTTTTTGGAATCCACAAAAAATGTTTGCTTGTTTTTCTGTTTGCTGCCTGCATCCAGAAGATGGAGACTTCCTTTCAGCCTCTCAATTTTCTGAAAAACAAATTTTATAAAAAAGGTTACTGGCACATGACACTGATTGGTAGACAGAGAATGGTCATTTCTGAATGGATAAAAACTGAGCAGTTGCTATAGTCACATTTTTTCATCATTCATTTTATCTCATGTGTAAATTTACCCTTGCATCCGCCACCCTCTTCATCTCTACGTATTTAATATCTTGCGTCGTCATCATTTTCTTCTGCTCCTCCGTCACCTCTGGCTCCTCTTCTTTTCCCTTTTTGAATATGTGGGCTCCATCCTGTTGATGGTAAGCATGATCAACTACATCCAATGGGATCTAGAAAATGGTAAGATCATGCCTGTTGTCAATGTTACCTTCTGCTGTGAGTTGATCATGTTATGGTAAAACTCATCTGGGTTCTTCTCCAGAGCCTTCTTGCGAAGAGCAAGGAGCGTGTTCTGTTTCTTGTGGAAGTTACTGTTAGAAACCAACACAATGAGTGAATTTCATGTAGTTGTATAGTTTGAACCATTTATGGATTTCATGTAACTTACTTTGCACGTTTTTTGTAGTCTTTCTTCTTCTCCAGAAAGCCCAACTGCTTCCTAAATTCAGGCTGATCAAAGAAAACACGTTAAGTGGGTCCATTTAGGCTTGTATGCGAATAAAGTCTTAATCACTAATAACCCAGCCTAAAGTAGTCCGGCTAGCTTTGTCAGCTAGCCGCTCGCCCAAACTCCCTCGAAAAGCTCACCTGGGATCTTTCATGGTGGTTTCTCTGTCGGGATTTCAGCGCTTTCCTGAACGACGACATGTCCGAAAAGTATTCCAAACAGCTGCTAGGACAAGATAAACCCTTTCAAATGTATAATTTCAGACTTTTACAAATCCCAAAATGAGCACTACTCCATGTTGTTTGCCTCTAGGTAAGCACACGTGTTTCCGGTTTACTCATTTCTCTTCCGCAGATTCGCCACGAAAAAGAACGTTCTACTAAAACCGTCTAATTGTTAATCGTGAGTGCAACGCGATAAAGAATATGATCGTGTATATTTTTAAAACAAAATCTTATAACTGAATACAATTTTTAAAAATCACTTGCGCCGATGTTTGTTTGTGTTGTAGTAATGCATTGGAGGCAAGAGAGGTCACTGGTGCACAGTTTTGTCCTGCTTTGCTTGGAATTGGAAACTGGTATAGTACTTTACTGTACTGTACTGTACTACACTATGAAACAAAAATGTCATTAAAAAAGTGCCATTATTATAAAGAGGGGAATCAACAAAATAATATTACAATATTCTTAAATACAATACAATGTTTAACCACCAGTATCATTTTATTTAGCAAAAAAATCATTAAAAAAAAACGTATGTACTTTTTTCATTACATTTTAATTTAAATATTTTGTTGCGGCCCCAAGTTGAACTAGTTCTACACTGCAGGTCACAATTAATCTCTATGAAGAAGAAAGACACACAAAAAACATGACAGGCCCATTTAATATTTCTGTAGACGTTTTTCCAAGCTTCTTGATGACATTTTAACTTTTACTGTCTTTATGGTTCGTTTTACATTTACAATTTAATTATTGTTATTTCTTAACCTCCTAATGTTTATGAGTGCATCAGCTCATAATGAAATGAGGCCTGATGTTTCTCATAAACAACATGAAATAAAGTGTATAGCCAAGCAGCCAGTGAACATAAATATGTGCGACGTATGAAAGGCTTTCTATAAGCTGCAGCGTCCTCTGAGATAAGACTTGGGGAGGTGGGAGTGTGGTGGGGACTACATCCTGGCATGATATATTTGAGCGAAGCCACGACGGCACCAGTGAGCTCATCTCACCCAGACTCCCAACTCTGCACGGATGCGATATCCCAGCAAAGTCTGCCCCCCAGCCTCCCCGAATGGCATCTCACTACAACCGCGAGGAATGTCTGTTACATGTGTGAGATTTGCCCAGCATGCAGAATGTTTGCGGCTGATGAGACCAATGAATGGGATCAGTGTTTCCACATGATGTCACATGCTTTGTTTATCGTCAGCACTGCGGGTTAATGACCCCCGAAACCTTGTGCGCACGTTTCCCCCCCACTTTTAAATGTCTTCAATCAGGCCTTCTTGCTCTTTATGTTATAGTGGTTTTCATGGTAAATGAAAAGCGTGGCCCGCGTGTCACATATGGCCTGCTACTTTTTTTTAAATTCAACCCACAAAGTGAGCATTATCAACAGAGATGGGCAAAGTAAACTCTAGCTTAACTTCATTAGCAAGTGGCAGCACATATAGTGAGTGACACTCTAGTCGTACATTTCTCTGTCATCATGAAAGCTGTAGACAATGCCTTAAATCACATTCTAAGATTTATAACAGTCATATGTAAACAAAAGTTAACCACACTCTTCAGATATAAAACCCATTAAACAATGAGTCTCCACCACTAGAATAACAAGCAACAAAGGCGGAACGCCTTCTTAAGTCTGTTTTTTTTTAACAGTTCTTCTCAATGGTCACACAAGTATAAAAAGAAAGTGATCAATAAAACACTCTAGTGCTGATTTTAAACAAACAAAGTGTCCAGTGCAATGGCGGTAAAATGGCAGAAAAGAAAAAGTTGAGCCGATGCAGGGACGTTTGGTTTTCTTTAATGAAGGCCGAGGAAATATCAGTGTTGACATTTTGTTGGATCACAGCAAGTGTGTGTTGTGAGCTCAAGACTTTGGTATGTCTCGCTTGTATGACCGGGTCTCATCGCAAGTGACCAACTCACATTGAAAATAGCACTTACAGTAAATGAAAGCTGCGAGCGAGAATTCTCAATACGGTAAACATTGTAAGATTGGGGGGGGGGGAATTCACAATTTAGCCTTGCACATCTGTCTGGAGTACCTGCTTCAGAGTGGGCTCATTTGGACAATTTCCTAGTAGGCGTTAGTCTAAGTTCAAATGGTGGAATTTGACCAAAATGATTGACTTCCTGTTCAATTAGGGACATGGGTCTTGAGACTTTTCAAAAGTGTCTTGTAACTGTTGTGATAGACGTGTCCACTAAGTCCATGTTGAAAGGTGAAACTGGTGTCTAGGGCAATGTTTTTTTTTTTTACTTTCTCAAACTCTTTGAAATGATAATCAGTTTTTGACACCATGCTTCTCCTTCGTTAAATGTCATAGCTTTGCAATCTAGCGCCACCTATCTGTCATGAATACCTGCTTCCGATTGGCATTTATCAAATTTGTTGCTTCAAACCAAAATGGCCGACTTCCTGTTCAATCCTAGGCACATGTATTCTGAATTTCTTACAGTTCAATGAAACTGGAGTGGGACGCTTGTTTTTGCAAACTTTCCAGGAATCCTTAAAATGATCATCCAAGTTTGAGGCCAAGCTTTGCCCACATCAGAGTGAATATTGATTTAACCTATAATGGCTCCTTCAAACCAAAATGGCTGACTTCCTGTTCCATTGAGGCCATGATAGTAATATTTACTCAATTCTGTATTCACCAGTCAGGTGTTAATTTTTTCCAGGACCAAAAATATTTCCACCAGGATACACACACTTGCAAAAATGAAAATTTCCAGGCATGTTGATGGTCCCAAAAAGCCGATTCATTCATCTGGAGAGTAATAAGAGTACATTTTAAACGACCTGGAAATGAAGTCATTAACATGTTGCTGTTTTTGATTTACTGTTTTAACTATGCATAATGTTGTGTTGTGTTGGGTTGTGTTGCGCCTCGTGGCCAGGACTCCCTTGAAAAAGAGACCTGCGGATCTCAATGGGATTTTCCTGGTTAAATAATGGTTAAAAAAATAATAATAATGATAATTATTCAAATAGTCCTTAACACTGCCTGGTGCTCAGGCCCTAATAAGTAAAATAACATGACGACATAACATGATTATAAGATCCAGAATAGTCTAACTTTTGGGTATATTTACATTGTGGTCTTTTAATACCCACTCACACACTTGTTCCGCAGCTCATTGGCCGTCGTCAGCTGCTGGTCCAAAGCCCGCCACTTGCTGGCCGCTCCGGTAGGCGCGTTGCCCGGGTGGGATTTTCTTACCAAGCAAAGAGCGAGAGAGCCTCTCGCACCACAAAACCTTGTAAAGCAGAAATTGTCTACAATTAAGTGCAAATATACTGCTCATTTTCTCGGCTTGAGTTTTGAAAGTGTATATTGCATCGTGATGGCGGCGACGTTATGGGTGGCATCGGGATCAAGTGTGAGAAAGGTTGGCTGTAAAAGTCGCATGATGGTGTTTTGATGACACATGTCCAGACAGGACATTTTGTTGTACGGCGACAAATACCGAACAGCCATTAGGGATGCATAGTGTTACAAGTTGTACCTTCATGTTAATAATTTACTTCTTTTAATGGTCTAATTGGTCCATTATTTGACTGCTTGGGGTCATGATGCTTATTACAGTTCACTACATTCAAGTAGTACCTACAGCTGAAAATATGTTCTTTTGATGGAATGCATGTTGATGTGATCCATTTACATAACACCACTTTTAGCAGAAAAAAAACATTAGTATCAATTTTGACTGAGCCAAAATAAACCAGATATTGTAAACAGTATATGACAAATCCAATTTTTAACAAGTCCATCCATCATCTACCGCTTATCCGGGGTCGGGTCGCACGGGCAGGGGAGCTTTAGCAGGGAAGCCCAGACTTCCCTCTCCCCAGCCACTTCAGCCAGCTCCTCCGACGGGATCCCAAGGCGTTCCCGAGTATTTCTCGTTTGTTGAATTTGTCTAGTTGTCACTGTATCTCCGAATTTTGTGAGCCCCCCCCCCCCCCCTTAACAAGAAATACACTTATAAAGTTTGACTAACTTCACTATTTGGTAAGGTTTCTAGAGGATTTTTTCTTTCTTTTTCTTTTTTAAAGGATTTTTTTGTTTCGGTTGAATATTTGTCCCAAACCCATCACCCCCCATTTTCTTGTTGTTGTTGGTGTTCCGTTCCATCTTCAATTCCGCTTATCCGGGGTCGGGTCGCGGGGGCAGCAGCTTTAGCAGGGAAGCCCAGACTTCCCTCTCCCCAGCCACTTCAGCCAGCTCCTCCGACGGGATCCCAAGGTGTTCCCGAGTATTTCTCGTTTGTTGAATTTGTCTGGTTGTCACTGGATCTCCGAATTTTGTGCCCCCCCCCCCCCCCCCCTAACAAGAAATACACTTATAAAGTTTGACTAACTTCACTATTTGGTAAGGTTTCTAGAGGATTTTTTCTTTCTTTTTCTTTTTTAAAGGATTTTTTTTGTTTAGGTTGAATATTTGTCCCAAACCCATCACCCCCCATTTTCTTGTTGTTGTTGATGTTCCGTTCCGTCTTCAATTCCGCTTATCCAGGGTCGGGTCGCGCGGGCAGGGGAGCTTTAGCAGGGAAGCCCAGACTTCCCTCTCCCCAGCCACTTCAGCCAGCTCCTCCGACGGGATCCCAAGGTGTTCCCAGGCCAGCCTAGAGACATAGTCTCTCCAGCGTGTCCTGGGTCGTCCCCGGAGCCTCCCGCCGGTGCGACATGCCCGCAACACCTCTCCAGGGAGGTGTCCAGGACGAATCCAAACCAGATGCCCGAGCCACCTCAACTGGTTCCTCTCAACACGGAGGCGCAGCGGCTCGACACTGAGTCCCTGCCGGTTGACCAAGCTTCTCACCCTAATTTTTAACAAGTGAATGTCAAAATTATCACTTAAACAGCCCCAAAAAAAATGTTAGTTCACTAGACAAGAGCACTTTGAAGCCTCGACTCAAATTTACCACATTATAAGGATTTTTTTATTTTTTATTACAAGAATATGCTTTTAATGTGACAAGGATAAAGTCGGAATGTTAAGAAAATTTAATGATATTTTTATTGAAGAGGAAAAAATACAAGAATAAAATTGAAATAAAATAAAGACTGGAAGAGGATGACATTATTGTCACCAACCACCAACATGCAGTAATCGTACCTTCTCCATTCCGGGACAGACCTAGTGAAGGTCAAGCCAGGGGCTGTCGACGTCTTATTCAAGCTTTCTTGTTTTGTATTCTCCTTAAATACACTCCAAGGTTGGAGCCACCACCAAAGAGAAACAGACTCAGCCGTTGGCCAAAGCTGCAAACAAGTCTCTGTGTTTTCACACAGCAGCTTCTTGCCTGAAGGCCCATTGGAGATATATATTCTACTTCCAAATGGGCTGAGAGCGTTTTATTGCTTTTTCCACTCCGGATGATGGCTAGCTTTCCCTTTACTCCTCATCTTCAACGTGTTGCTGTTTGGAACAGAGACGGTTTATTTTAAATGTACCGTGCCTGAAAAGACTGATGTTTCAGTATTAAGTTCAGACAATTGACTATAAAATAGTGTGTGGAGACAATGTTAATATGTGAAAGTCACACATGGCTAGTGGCAAAGATGGCAAATTAAACTGAAAATGTTCTTTGCAAATATTGTGAAACACTTGTCTGACGTTGTCTCGCCTATTTATTGAGCCGTGTGGTGTATTTTTAATAGCATATAAATCGAATTCACATTGTATTTCATTGTATTGTTTTCATCCTACACTGAAGACTCACGAAGAAGGTTACCTGGATGACACTGGATGAATTCCAAGAACTCCCAATGACTTGCTGCACGCCTGACCGCAAACAGCAGCCGGTGATGTACAAATGAATGTTCAGTGCGTGCTGGATCCGAAAACGATTTCACGTCATGACTAACTGTGCAACAATGTTATCAGATGGGGTGGGGCTTCTGTCAACACCCCCCAGCATGTTCTTGCGTTTACCCATAATGAGTCAAACGAGCATAATGTACCTTTCCTTGTTACGCGGATGACACAAGAGCGGATTTGGTCGACCGCCTGATTGAGTCATGACGGAAGTGAAATATGGCGCCCGCGCTTACACTTGATCATGGAGAAGTGAAAGGTGATGGTGGTCTGTCGTCCCGTGTGGAAAGAAATGATCCAGGTCATAAATACAGTATTTATTTTATAATAATAATGATGACGATAGTGCTGTTACATCACATTTAACTTAAAATAATAAAATAAGTGTGATAACAAATATTGTTACCTATATGCATTGCATAGTATATTATCATCAGTATTATTATTAATAATAATAATAACAAACAAGGAGATGCCTTATATTACTAATCATTTTGTATGACAAACCTCGATAGTCCAAAAGTTACACAAATATTACAAAGAAGTGTGTATTCATCGTAATTACAGTAGTCTAACTACGGTCATCATGAATGGTGTGACATATATTGTTAATTTGAAAGCAAATAATTGTGTACGTATAGTATTTATGTACTATTTTAGACACCAAATTATGATCAAAAGAGTCCAAATAAAAAAAAAAAAACTGCATTAAACAGTTTATTCCCACAAGAGGTAAGTCCCCTAACTGTATTTTTTTCTCTTGCATTTTAAAGCTGATAATCACAATTTGATTATAAAAGAATAATTGCTGATAATGCTCCTTAAGTGTTTAATGATCGCAGTAATGAAGTGAGAGTGTGCAGTTGCACACATGCAAACACTTTTCCAGCATACATCTACAGTTTGCCTCGTGTAATCACCAATTACACTTCATCTCATGGAGGGGGGGAAAAAAGCACGAAATCTGCAATCCAACAGGTCGGAGGAAAAGAGAAGAGGGAAGGGGGGCGGGGCGGGGCGGGGTGCGGGCGACCTTGTTCCTTATTTGGAGCTGAGTGACAGGGGAAAAGGGGCGGGCTCTAGTGACTCACTTCCTGAGTAGTAAAAAGAAGGGAAAAAAAGTAGCCGGCAACTTTTTGTCCAGCACACACTCACTTGAGGAAAGTTTTTTTTTTCTCCCCCCCTTCAACAGCAGCAGCAGCAAGCCGGCGACACCGGACCGGAGCGACCTCCACATTGAAGCCCGCCTCGCAGATTTCGACTGGGGGCGACGTGACACCCGGGCGGCCCGCTGTCAGCTCCCGCTTCATACCTGGTAGGAAAATTGCAATATTTACCGCGTCTTTCTTGTATATTCTTACTTGTCCCCCTTGTAACTCTATATTGTTCACACATGCATATATTATCACGCCAACTTCATTCAAACAGAACTTTCCAATGAAAATGACTTAAAAAGAACAATATTGTGGTCATTATGCTGCATAAGAGTTATTTGCGTTGCTTTGGCAAAGCTATTGATCATTGATTGAGAGTTTTTCACACATCAGAAATCATGCGTCATCATAGTTTGTGACTTAGTCTCTTTTTATGAAAAGAAGAAAAAGTTCCAAGGTGAAATAGCTAAAAATGCCGGGAGTTTATTTGACAATAAACTCATTTCATATTATTTTATTATTAAGATTATACATTCTGTGTATATGATATATTATTAAATACAATGAAATTGATGAGATAATTAAATTAAGAAGAAAAAAACAAGATGTAGTGAGATTTTTTTTTTAATTAAAACATTTTAACATATATTTGTAACATAGGCTATTTACTGTATATATGCATATTTGAATGTATACTGTATAAATATAGTTAACAGAATGTTTTTGTATTATAATATGTTATCGCTAATGTGTCTATTATTTTTTGATGTTTTTTCTTCCCATTCAAAAATTTTTTTTTTATTGTCTTTGTTTTGAAAAATCACCCAAAAAAAGTTTTGCATAAAAGCTGTAAGGGTATGTCTTATTATGAATTATTGAATCCTTGAATTTTGTTTTGCCCCCCCCCCCCCCCAAAAAAAAATCATTAATTTCATCCAAAATGAATTAAAAACATCAAAAACTGTCATACTTGCTCTTGATAATGAACTGTTTGGTCGTATGGTTCCCTTCTGGTTACATCTGACATAATGAAAGAAGATGTGGGCATGCCAAGGCTTGATGAGGCCTTATAATATCAGAGCTTAGTCAAATTTGCACTTGCTCATCAAAAGATTAAAAAAACAACAGGAAAAAAAACACAGCAAAAAAAAAGAGGGCTGGACGTCTTCCTCTTCTCACCCTTGATGTTTTCTTTTTCTCATGTGTTCTTGTTTTTCCTTTCTTCTGTCTCAATGGTTGTGCATATATAATACAACACTCCTCATACTGGACAGTGTGTGGAGCCACTTTAATGTTGCATTTAGCTCCCAGGCTTGTGTGCAGGGGGGGGGAGTCCCTGGGGCTAAACTGCCCTTTTATCCTTAGGCAGGAAGTGGGATATGGCTTAACACAATCGCTAAATACAATTTTGAAACTTGGCGTAGTGTTAAAATGGCCGTAAACGTTTTCGTTTATCAAGTGCATTCAATTTATTCAGAGACTTTATACATTTCTATTATATACATTTGGTGACACAAAATGCTTTGCAATAATGTTTTGTAGAAAATCTGAAGTTAGGTGGATTGTTGCTGAGAGATCTTGAAGGCATCAGTGGGATTTTTGACTTGATATGTGGCGATTAATCAACGTAAAGCTATAATCATCATTACGTAGTAGTTAAGTCGACTAGTAGACTAAGTTCAACCCTACTAGCTATAGCTACTAGCTAGTGTGTTGTGAACTTGCTCTTTGTTGAAGAAAATAAAGCACACATTTGAAGACCTTTGAGTCTGTTTTTCAATCACTCTGGACTGCCGGCCAGGCAAAAATCACCTCCTAGCTGCCAAAAGTCTGTCATTCTGTCCCCGTTTTAGCATCTTGGAAGCTCTGTAATGTGTTTGTTTGCCTGCCTCCTCTTCCTCTGCTGTTGATATTCTTTCAGAGTTGTCCAAGGGTCAGCCCTGCAATCCCTGCATGCTAGCTGGAAGCAAGCCAGATGCCGAATAGCTGGCTGGCGGCCGGGTCATGGGTTGTTGAAGTGACAGTCAAGTGGTTGCAGGTGGTTAGAAAGTGCGAGTCGAGATTTGGTCTGTATTGAGTCCGTAAGGCAAAAAACCTTTAGTGTTGGCCATAATGCATGGCAGGCATTCAACAATGGGATTCCCATGACTGAATATTCAACAAGGGAGATGACATGAATGACTACCATGAAGTTGATGTTACGTAAAACATCTGTTTCAACTACATCAACATTTACAGATCTACAGCAGTGTAACCAAGTGGGTGTGTTTGCATGTGTAGATAAGCTAAGAGTTGCTGCTGTTGAGGGGCAGGTTCGGTGAAGAGAAGGGTCTGCTAGAACATTTTTTGCCACAATCCTTTCCCAAACCCATATCCTTAACCCTGGAGAACCCACGGGGTCAAATTTGGCCCCTATAAATTTTGCTACTCAAATAACAAAGACCTTTTTTTTTTTCCAGCAGTGATTTTGTCCCTTCTTGTTTCCATTGGCCAAAAAGTGTGTTCGTACATTCAAAATCCAGTTCTAAAATGCAACAAATAAAACCAAAAAATTATATTGTTCAACGTAGCTGTGTATTTGATTGATTATTTTCTTAAATTCTAAATAGTTTACTGACAGTTTTTGTTATTCTGATTTTTCGAAATGATACCCCTAAATCCCAAAAGGGTCAAATTTCGACCTAATCCTAAATTAGGGAATAAAGGGTTAAAATTGAAAAAAACATATATTTTGGTGTTCAGTGAATTTATTTTATTTAATTTAATTTAAAAGGGTTCTTGGGTTCTCCAGGGTTAAATTTAATTCTATCACTAAGGAGAACCCATATCATTGAACTCGTACCTACAACCTCTATCCTTATCCCTGACCCTAATCACCAATCCCAACACCAGCCCCCAACCTTCGCCATAACCCTCACCCAGTTTTTTTGCATGACATCATCATTACTTGTGGGTTACTTCTCCTGATCTCGGGTTTAGCCTAAGGATCTACGCTCAAGGCGGCTTTATGTCAAGAATCACAGATTGTAGTGCAGATTCTTATCCTCCTTTTCTCCGGTGGTGTGCGGGGGTGCGTGGCTGGCGGCGGGAGTGCGTCTGCATTCCCTGCAAGTGGGGGAAGTGACCTCGGGCTTCCTGTGTGGGTGAGCGTGGCCAGGTGCTGTGGAGTGTTACCGCCAGGGCGCGAGACTTCCTTCGTGGAAGCTCTTGTTGGTAAACGTAATGTGATCCGTCCGGCCGGGGCTCCCCCTGTGCGAGGTAAACACCCCCCCCCCCCACACACACACACATGCACAAACACTCGTCTGCTTGACAATTGGCTCATCCTTTCTGTTCAGAGTTACAAGGAGCATAAGCGTTATATAGTCTACAAAGTCATTGACTGTGCTTGTGTTGTAATTAGGTTCCTCAAGGGATGTAATTACAGGCCTTTACCTAGCACTTATCTGCTCATTTGAAAAGAAACGCTGTTTCGCTGGAAATGACAAATTATGGGAACTGTAGGATATATCATAATTACAGACACTTGTTTAATATGGGTGGAGTTTATGTTTATCCGAGAAGAAACGTTTTGCTGCACTGTGAAAGGTTCCTGACACAGAATGTGGATGACCAAGGGGACTTGGCTTTGGTGGCAGTTCAAGCCAGCTTTTCCTTGACTTTTTGCTGTTCCGTGTGAAAGCCTCGCTACACACAAACTAAGGCGATAGAAATAACCCAGCTTTGTAATTCATATCAGAGCAATAACAGAACTTTTTCGTGGTTCCCGTCTGAGCCGCCTTTTTCGCATTTATTTCATTTCATCATGCTGCTGTTCTGCATGTAACGTACTGACACAGGAAAAAAAGGAGTAAGGTCACAGCTTCTGAGGTAGTCTCAGAGACTACCTTTGACACGCCAGTCAATGGTGTAAATTTCTAATGACGCCGGTCTATGTGAAAGGTACCCACACAGAATTGGGGCATGAAGGCGACCTGACCATTTCCCCAGCATCAGATGTAGCAAAGGCCCCTTTCACACTAACCGCCAAAGACAGCATTCCAATTTGCTTTTTTTGAGAAGATACTGACCTGGAATGGCGGAACTAAGACGACCAGGCATTTCCCCCAGTTTTGAGATCTCAGAGATTTAACCCATTTCACTCAACTTTCACATGGCGTGCTTCTGTAGTTATGTGCTCTATCTCCAAGAAATGTAGAGGAGACGAGACTCAACAGTTTCTCAGTTTCAGAGATTTTCACTTGCCTGTGTGAAAAGGTACTGTCACAGAATTTGGACACCAAGGCGCCGTTCCTGGAGGTAATATCAGATGTCCATTTCACACTGCCATCAAACCACATTTTCTTTGCATGTCCTGTATGAAAGATGATGTTATAGGACGATGAGACTTGGGTAACCTGGCAGTTTCCCCGGTTTAAGAGGTAGTTTAAGAATGGAAAGGAAGCCCCTTTCACACGCTCCAACAAAGGCAGCTTATCCCGTCATGATCTGTGTGAAAGTACTGATGTGGAATGACGACCTGGCAATATCCCCGCTTCAGTCTTGGTATAGCTATAGCAGAATCTTAGCATGTGAGCTATAAAAGAAGCCCCTTTCACACTACCCTTTAAAAGACAGCTTTTTCCAGTGGTACTGCTCTGTGTGAATTCTTTCCTCTATTGTGTCAGTTTTATGGAAACTGTACTTGAAAGAGGCTCACGCTTCATTTCAGTTTTTCACTTACCAGGAACACAGTGGTTAAATCGCCGCACATGTAATACATTTCATTAATTCAGTGTTTCCCCATCTGCCGTCCCACATGTACCAGATGTTGTTTGTATGTGGGAATGCTCTGTCAATTCACCGTCTTGTCAATGAGTCAGCTGCCACTGGCTTCCCGCACCTCGGCCTTGAGGAATGAGGCAATCGTCTTCTTGTCGCTCATCCTTTTTTTTTTTCAAGCAAGGTTTTATCCGTCGTTTTTTTTTTCGGGTCACAAATGGTACGGATTGGAGGTGGGGGGAGGTGATGAAGGCATAATATCAGTGCTGGAACATGACCAATAGTTGCGGCAATGTATAGCTCACCTTTGCTGGCTTCACTGTGCTGTGTGTAAGGTACCAGCAGAGGGTACGAGCCTCCCAGTTTCCTCAGCTTTGGAGGTGGTATAAGGGGTGTAACAAAAGCTGTTTTATCACTGCCCATCACAGCCAGATTTTCCCATGCCAGTGGTCTGTGTGAAAGGTACTGACAGAAAATTGGAGCATGTAGGCGACCTTGCAATTCTTAGCTTCTGAGGTAGTATCAGAGCTGTAATAGAAACTGCTTTTTTATACGTCATCTTTTCCCATGTCATTGGCCAGGTGTTAAATGTACCAACATGGAATTACCCTCAAAGACGAGATGCACATTTCCCCGATGTGGAGGTAGTACCACAGCTATACAGGTAATAGAAAACCGTTTCACACTGCCCGTCAAAGCCAGCTTTTCCCTTGTTACAGAACTGTGTGAAAGGTACCAATGTGAAATTTGACTCAAAGATAAGACATAAATTTCCCAGCTTGGAAGTAATGTCAGATCTTCAATGGAATCCCCTTTCGCACTGCCTGTCTAAGTCACCCTTTAACTGTGTTGCTGTTTTGTGTGAAAGGGACCAGCGGTGTGGAGGTTGTATCACACCTGTAGTGGAGAACCCTTTCATACTGCCCATCAAAGTCAGCTTTTCCCATGTAAATGGTATGTGTGAAAGATGCGAAGGTGGCCTGGCAATTTACATCTTCTGAGGCATAATAGAAGCAAGCCCCTTTTACACTGCCCATAATAGCCAGCTTTCAAGCTGTCACTGGTCTGTGTTAAAGGCACTGACATGGAATTGGACATGAAGAACAGACAAAAATGTCCTAGATTTAGAGGTAGTATGAGAGCTGTACTGGAAGCCCCTTTCATACCCATCAGATATACCATATTATCGGTCCGTGTGAAAGATACCGACACACATAATTTTTCCAAAAGGCAAACCAGCAGTTTCCTGGTTCCAGATAGTATCAGTGGTGTAACAGAAGCCCATTTCACACTGTCTAAGGAAGCCAGATTTTCCAGTGACGTTCTTCTGTGTGAAAGGTACCACCAACCAGGTAATTTTGCTGTCTTTGGTGGCAGTTGCGACAATATATATCTTTCCTTTGCTGGGTTCTGTGTGTAAAAAGCAAACACTACTTACTTCAGCTCTGATGCCCGACTATTTGTGTGACAGGGGCTAAGAAAGTCCATGCCCCGACTGGGCACGTAGTGAAGTCTACACAGCAAGCAGCAACTACAGTATGAACGATGTCGTCATAGGAAAACACGCCGCGATAGCTGTTACAAATAACTTGGCTGCAGGCAAGTCTAAATCTACAAATAATCTGCAGTGTTTTCGTACGCAACCTGTAATTTGACGCGTAATAGTCACCACGGACTGCGGCTAATGGCCTAATCATAGCACTCACTATGCCTAATGGAGGAAAAATACTGCTGGGTATGGAGAATTT
>NC_135440.1:22861712-22946712 GCF_051991255.1 Vanacampus margaritifer | reverse complement strand
GACTGCAAACATCCGGAGCTAAATGTGATTTGCAGGTTGTGAACAGGACGTGTCAAACAGTGCTGTATTTCACCGTAATGATCCGCCGCCGCTTTGAGTCGCACTACGCATGGTATGGCGAAGCTTCTTTCATGTGTGTCGGGCGGTGGGGGGGGAGGAGGAAAAGTAACTGGAATTTCTGCAGACTAAGTGAAATGTTTGAATAATGGAGAAGGCGGCGCTCGCTGAGTAAACGGCGCGGGAGGAGGCTTGCCCGCTTAGCAGCTGCCACCACATTTCTCTGAAAGTGATCACTCGTAGATTGTATTTCGCAGGCCGGCCAGTAGGCCGCAAACCGCCCGTTGCTAAATTCTGTTTGTCAAAGCCACAAAGTCACAGATGCGCAAACACTATAAAACGCTTGATGAGCTGCTTTATGAAAGAAGAGAAACGGAATCACCTAAGCTCCTTCATACAGGCCGTCTGAGCCGGGGTTTTTTCCTTACTCGCTGTCCTGTGTGTAAGGTACTGTGTGTAAAGTGCCTGATGGAAGGGTTGAAGGATCGGCATCTTAAATGTTAGAGGGGGGGGGGGGGGCACAATTTTTCATCAGTGCTACTGGAGGGCCACATTGGACCACACACTTCCTAACCAGAATATGACAAAAATTATATTTTAATTAGTGACAAAATACTTGCTTTTAAAATATTTCATAATTGATAATACATTTAATGCATGTAGGGCTGGGTTTAAAAAAAAAAAAAAATCTATAATCGATTTTTCCTGTTCGAGCCCAATATCAATTCATAAAACCATGAATTGATTATTTAAATATATATTTTTTCCCCTATAAATTCTTAAGGAAATAGAATTTTATAGGCTGATGTTTTTTTTCAGGGTTTGATGGAGGCAACTGACTCGCTGTGGCGACCCCTGAAGGGAAAAGTCGAAAGGAAAAGGAGTTTTTATCATGTCTTTGACATTTAAGAATGAATGCTGCATAATTAATCGATATCGGACTGAACTGAAATTAATCGAATCGGTTAAAATCGAAATACATTTTTAACTGAACTCTTGTGACTCGAAAATGAATCGATTTAATAAATTAGAATCGATACCCCTGCCTCACTGTATTAATTCATCAACTTTCCATTCAAACCATTTGGGCTATCGTAAAGTGGAGTGGAGTTGTAGAGATGCCATTCAGTCTTCCTGATTTATTTTAGACTGTTGTGAAAACAGTGACTATTGATACACTTTGTCTTGGGATCTGTGGTTATTTGGCACAATTGTAAATGCGTTATTATCACTAGGCCCAAGTCTGATAACTTGCAAGCTATGTTTTTTATCACGGCGTGGAAAATCCCACGAATACCGGGTGGGATATATTCCAGCCACCAGAAGCGGATATATTTTCCTGGCTCAAACATCTGAATGTGTCGGCATAAGAATGATGCTTGGTGTGAAGTAACATTCATTTCTCAGAGTGCTTTTGCGCATTCAGCGGACACGCCCACCAGGCTTGATTTTTAGATTGGGATTTTGAAGCCTCATATTATATACTTGCCGATCTTTTTAATCATTCAGATTTGGCAGGCTTGTTAACAACATTCTTCTCTGTGGTGTGTCAAATTTAAAACATATTTATTTTCACTTGAAGAGTTTTATAAATTACTTTGAAGCTTTATGTGCAAGAGTCCAAATAAAGTGGTCTCTGGCTGCAACGCACTCCCATTCCGAACTGGCAATTTGATTGAGTGAATACCTTTCGGGCAGCGGGCCAGAATACCAACATAGACTGCTTGGCCAACACAGTGCAGATGTCACACATTTCTGCAATGAAATCAGTAGAAATCACAGTGGAAACAAGTGGCAAGTCTTTCAGCCACGTTTGTGTTGTTATCTTATTGCAAGGGTCTTGTTAAATGTTTGCTTTGTGGGTTTTTCCTAAACAATGCCTCACACACACAAAAAAAAAAAAAACAGTGATCCGCATTCCTCTCAGGGGTCTGGCAAACATCACCAAATTGTTTTCACCTCGACGTCTTTGCTTCATACGTTAGCAATTCTGCCCTGAGCCCCCCCCCCCCCAACCCCACCCCCTCTTTAATGGGCCAAAACATCCCAGCTTAAAAAAAAGAAAGAAAGAACCACTTCCAACGCCAGCCGTGGAAGTGAGATCAATGAGTAAAATAGAGGCCAGACGGTGAGCAAAGCATAGCGAGAGAGGGTCTATGACACAAGCGGTATGACTTCACTGTGGAAGCATTCAAACCCCCCTTTTTCTCCAAACCAACACCACCCGTGCCTCATCCCTTTTGCATAGTGAGTGGAAACAGTTTAGGCTTTAATTGCCGCCAGAGAAAGAATGGAGGCTAAGTGATCCGAATTGACAAGTTATGCATGATGATGATCAATGGCTGCATGTTGATTGGTCGGGGGAGTGCTAACCAATGACTCTAGGTTTCTTTTGAACCGTCTTGTGCAACTAGATTGTGCATCCCTTGGACTCGAAAGACCACTTTTTCAGGAAAGAACCATGAATGTCGAGATAGAGATGCGATGAGATTTCAGGGCTCTGCAAAGTATGGCCTGCGGGCCACATATGGCCCACTTCATTTTTTCATCCGGCCTACTGATAGATATTATAACATTTTTAATTCTTCATTTCATATATTAACCATTGTTACACATTATTAACATTTCAATTCTTTATATTAACCTTGTCGAAATGTTTTGTGTCCTGTGCAGAGCAGATGGTGTTGATTTCGGTATAATCTGACCTTAAGCTGGGACATACTATTTAGTCTAAAAAGTTCCTTCTCAGCGCTTTGTGCGAAAACACATTTGGTCCTTGAGAACAGAATCTGTTTCGAACACGCACTCCTGACTCTGTTTTCGCCATCGCTCATGGAAAAGTACCCAGAGAGTATGTTTTGTCTACAAATGAAAGAGAGGAGGTCTTTTAACTATAAGAAGCCATTGTACACGCGGAAGAGACACATTTCGACGCTTTGAATCCCACCTGTTTAAGTGATGAATTAGAGGCTGTTAAATGTCCAGAGATCTCTGTTGGATTAAAAAATCATTTTTGCAAAGGTGTTTTTTCTTACATTAAATCTGTCTTCAAATTTTAGAACAAGCAAAGAGGACAAATAATTTTATTCCTCTTTCACTACCAGTTATTTAGATTTTCAAGGCTCCTGGCATATTTGTTACCTTCATTCACGAAGTACATACATACACACTGGATTTTGCTTCAATTGAAATGAAATTGTGTTGCTCCTTCTGGTGTGTGCGCCTCGGGACAGTATGATAAGACAGACAAGATATGGATAAACAGTACAAGGAGACAGTTCTTACTTCTAAAGTAAAGTGTAGTAATATTACCGTACGATTTAAAAAAAAATAAAATTAATTGGTTAAATAATTGTAAATCAATAATGAAGACTAAAATATAAAAATAAGAATGAATAATTTTGCCATCATCATATCAGATTTTATATAGTTTAACATATTTACCTCCTCTATGAAAGATCTGGTCTATTTCTTCACTTTAAAAATGTATACGTATATCGAGACAGAGGCAGGAGGCCTGCGTTAAACTGTTGCCGTTATCAATGTTCATCAAAGCACCTTTTTTTTTTTGGTGTGTGTCCCCCACCCTCCCACCCCCAATTTTAGCAACAGCGGCAGCAGAGAATTTAGCATTTTATCACTGATAATGAATTAGGTGTGGAAGACGAATGGTGTTTTGCATGCTTGCATGATAAAGAAAACGCGTGTGACATTGGAAAGATAAGACGCTGATGGATTGCGATTCCGCTTCGGCAAAGTCGACAAAGTCGGGATCTCGGTACTCGTGCCTCCGGAGACCCAAACAAAACCGCTGATAAATCCGCTGTGATCTATTGTACACTAAAGGGAGTTTTGCTTTTTGATAGCTTTTTGAAAGTAATCACTTTGAGGTCATTTTTATGTTTACATATTCCACCCTGTCACCACTAAATCTTTGTGATTGAGTCAACTAAGCCCGCATTTATGGTTCTCACTGGAACCTATTTGATTCTCTCATGTGGCCTTCCTCGCCTATGTGTCACGGACAAAACATGGAATCGGATATTCTCCAGAGTGATTCTAGATTAAAACTGGCGATGAATGGAATAGCTCCGATATAAGCAGACGGGTCGCCATATCATTGCGACAGGATGTCATTACAATTCGTGCTAAATTCAAAGTCAAAGTTTGGAGACAGTTAATCAGGAAAAACGAAAATGGGGGGACCTGGTGGACCTGCTGAGTTTTCGGCTTCTGATGTACAGTTATATAATGTGACGTCATAGATGTGACACCGCCTGACATTTACCTTTCCTGCCCTGTTGTGGTGAAAGCAAACCAGGCGAAAAATGGATGGACAAGGTCTACTCGGCAATTTTCAGACTTACGAGGTAGAATCAGAGCTGCGACCGGTACAGGATGCCGCCAATGTGTAAGGGTATTCTCCAACCTGGTTGAGAATTTTACCACCCGATAGTCTAGAGATGGGACAATGAAGCCTTGTGACGCTTTTGAGGCTTTCGGCTGATTGCTTTGGAAAAAGAGTCGAAGTTTCAAAGCCCCATAAGATAGATCGTACCGGTGACATCTGGTGGTCAGCTGGAGTCATAGCAGCTATAATCTTCAAAGTGATTCGTCTGATTTTATATTCCAACATAACACCAGTACATTCAGTCTTACATTTGTGTCTGTCTGATGATCATCAGGTACACATGGAAAGTGAACATAAAGTGAACCAAATATCTACATGAGGGAATTGTGCTTGTGCCCAACTTTTTATATTTATTTGTTTTACAAGTTCTTATTCAAGAACAATATTTGCTCTATTGTGTTCGGCTTCAAGCGGCTTCTTCTCTGGCTGACAATTTCACCAGCCTTTGAGAAAATCCTCTCACAGGGGACTGAAGATGCTGGCGGTGAGAGGTACTGCAGAGCCACTGGATACGTCATCAGCACGTGATCACGGAGGTGTCATCGGGGCTTTTGATACATTGTTTCGAGCAGTCTGTGTCACTCGGCTGACACGTGCTCCGGAGTCTCAGTGTCAAACGTCCCATCTCTACCCGATACTCCCTTCTCCCGTCGCGTTGTGCCGGAAAGTAATTGTCGTTGATGACAACTCATCAGATTTTGGGATGTTGCGTCATTGTGGTAAAAAAAAAAATGCCTAAAGAATCTAGTTGTACTCTTGTAAATAGTGTCCCTGTAAATTTCACAGTCTGTCAAATCTCAGTATGAGACTAGGCTGTGATTTAAAAACTCTATAACTCGTGTTTAAATGTGGTCACTGGGGCAGGTGTGAGATTATTTCCCAGGGGTCTTTTCCAAATCTTGTCAAAGTCTTCACAGGCAAGGGTAGCGTAATGCACGTTCCGAATTATATGCAAATCAGCCGCCGTAGCCTTAAAACAGAATTCTGTCATAAAACAAGGAACACACGTATAGGCACCAAGTAGGAATTGGGTTGGATGACGTGTGGTGGGAATCCAGCCTCAGTTAAGGCTATGTGATCAACAATCCTGGAAATGTAGCTGGACAGTCAAATAGCACACAGTCTTGAACCCTAATTGAAGGACACTAGAACTGAAGGAGAATAGGGTGGGGCAGAGAAGGGGGGTGCAAACAACTGGGGGAGGCAACAGTGATGATGCTTGGCAGCATGATTTATAGACACCTTTTGAAGTGAGCTCATTCCAGACACGAGGCATGCCGGCTCCGTTTTCGGGCTGGTAACATTTTGACCTTACGTGGAGAACGGCTCAGGGCAAGAAAATGACCCAAAGACATCTGATGCAGGTTCTTATCTTTACATCCTTTAGTTGATTGTCAAACAGAAAGGAGGTATTGACGAGATACTTTTGGTATTGTAGAGGTCCCTTGACTTACAGCAGAGCTCCACAGCAGGAACTAATAATAAAACAGCTGACTTTGTTGCTGTTCCATAGCACCTGGTTTCTCATTGGCCTTACCATTAATATTTGAGGATTTATGTAAAGAGTGCAGTGTTATAGTCTTCACTTTGCTGTCTTTTATCGTCAGCCTCCTTGAGAATAATCTCTCCACACCAAGAAGTTTCCAATGGTTTCTCCTTGTGACTGTGCTCAATGTAACATGGGATTTACCCCAATCCCACAAATCCACACAGAATTGAGATTCAAACCTAGAACCTATGATTTGGGGGACATAAAACATTTTCTTAAGTCTAGCTACTGATAAACTGCTGTGGATTATTTTTTTATTTTTTTTAAACAGTGCATCTGTAACATACAGTTCAGTTGTATTTAACTCAGACAACTTGGAGAGAGGTCTTTTTTCAGATGGTGTAAAAAGTTTGAGAACCACTGATTTATGTGGTAAGAAAAGCCAGTGATAGTAAATATTAGTGGTTTGTTCAAAGGGAAGTCCCCACAAAAGTGCTTTAAACAAATGGTGGGTGCTTGTGTATGCAGCTGTTGTCTGTCTGTAGTTTCCTCATTGAACCCGTCACCATACTGCCACCATTAGAACTGTCGTGTTTGTTTTTCTACTTAAACCAGCTACAACCTTTGAGTGTTCACGTGCTTGCATGATAGCCCACGTTTACTCGTAGCTGCAGGTTTTCATTATGAAGTGTTAGAGTAAAGCTGGTATTCATATCAAAAGGGACAAGTGACACGGACGGTGATTAGTAATTGATTTCCCTCCTAAAAATGTTTGATTGCAAACATTAGTAGTTAAAACCAACGATACCACAAAACCATGATCCCAAAACACTGTCATAACATCTTAAACTTGTTTTACAACATACTTCAACATAAAATGACTTTAAGATTATTTGATCGACTTTCCGTAACTTGTATTTAGAGATTAAGATAACGCTAGCTCCTTCCTTTCTGACTACTTTCCGATTAGCCAGGGCTTTGGTTCTAATTTCTTCCATTTTAGGTTTAGATTTTTTGAGAATATCTGAGCAAAGGTTCCATAGATCAAAACACAAATAAATAAATATGTGTATAGTGAACCCTGGGTGTTTGCTGTATTTAGATTTAGCAGCGACGTTTGATTGATTCTCCGTAACTTGTATTTAGAGATTAAGCTAACGCTAGCTCCTTCCTTTCTGACTACTTTCCGATTAGCCAGGGCTTTGGTTCTAACTTCTTCCATTTTAGGTTTAGGTCGAGATTTTTTGAGAATATCTGAGCAAAGGCTCCATAGATCAAAACACAAATAAATAAATATGTGTATAGTGAACCCTGGGTGTTTGCTGTATTTAGATTTAGCAGCGACGTTTGATTGACTCTCCGTAACTTGTATTTAGAGATTAAGCTAACGCTAGCTCCTTCCTTTCTGACTCCTTTCCGATTAGCCAGGGCTTTGGTTCTAACTTCTTCCATTTTAGGTTTAGGTCCAGATTTTTTAAGAATATCTGAGCATAGGTTCCACAGATCAAAACACAAATAAATAAATATGTGTATAGTGAACCCTGGGTGTTTGCTGTATTTAGATTTAGCAGCGACGTTTGATTGACTCTCCGTAACTTGTATTTAGAGATTAAGCTAACGCTAGCTCCTTCCTTTCTGACTACTTTCCGATTAGCCAGGGCTTTGGTTCTAACTTCTTCCATTTTAGGTTTAGGTCCAGATTTTTTAAGAATATCTGAGCATAGGTTCCACAGATCAAAACACAAATAAATAAATATGTGTATAGTGAACCCTGGGTGTTTGCTGTATTTAGATTTAGCAGCGATGCTAAAGAGTTGAGACCCAATTTTAGCATTTTATCCTAATGATTTTGAGGAGGCCCACAGGGAATTTTCACCTAAAAAGATTTTACATTGCAACCCCACAAAAATGTTTGGTTTAACAGCCCGTCTTGCTAAACTGACACATTTACGTGTCTCCAGCTTGACCCGATTCCTTGAATATGCATCACAGGTTTCGGCATGTGTTGATAAACGTGCTCGTGTGTTTTTTCTGGCACGCCCGGCCCGTTTGCGCATGGCCACGGCATCCCACATAAAACGGCAGGCCAATTGCCTCGCTGTGAAACGAGCGGCGAACGTCACCGGCCAAGGAGTTTATGACGGCGCGGTGTGAGGACGGTGTTTGCACGTTGCCGCGGTGATGTGCCTGCGAGAAGAGGCAGGGAAATATGGCCCACATGTACTGGAAATGACTTTGAAGATAGTCATCCTGTTGGTTGCCCATTTTGGCAGGTGTCTTGGTGGATTACGTGGCCAACAATGACTTGATGTCTCTTTTTATGAACTCTTCTTCTGAGGTTAATAGGAAAATTAGCTCAGTTTTTGAGTTTCTTTGAGACCTTTATTCTAAATGTGGATCACCTCCAAGAGAGGCGTTGTGAGATGAACATGAGAAGAGAAAAATAATACGAGGTGTATCAGAAAAAAGCCATGACTAATGTCATTAAATATATATTTTAAATCCAAACTATCAACTACAAGTTTCCCCCTGCTCACAGCTGCTTGTTCAGTGTTTCGATGAATTCACTATCCTGGTCAAGTATTACTGGACAACCGTACGCTTTTGCTGCAGCCGCTTGGCTTGTTCGTGGATTTCTAATGGACAGCCATACAAGAGTATTCTCGAAATTCCCAATGGCCAAAACAGCTTGAAAATCTAAAGCAGTAACAGAAAACGTTTTAAAAAATATTTAGTATATGATCTGTGTTATGTTTTCACCTATCGCGAGTACTGGAACAAAACTCACGTGATCAGAGGGATTTTATCTTTCAAATGAATGAAACCCGAGGTTATGATAGCCTTACTGCTAATACATATGAGGGTGTTTGGTAGTGCTTTCTAAATAAATGATTTCGCAGGGCATTAACCTTCAGGGTCAGCCTCCGTCACTGCAGCCACGAGCCACAAATAATTTCAAGCAGTTGTGTCGGTGTGTGTGCCGCATGCAGGTCAGATTGCTGAGTCGGCGGACCTTTGAGACCTTAGCACCGCACCCCCTTTGCGTCCGGGCCTCTTTGTGCTGACTCGGCAACAGGCGACCACCAGTGAATGACCCGTCTTGCAGTTAGCCTTAATGTCAGACGGGTTTCTTATCGCCAAGAAGCGTGATGGTGAATCATCATCAGGGGAACTTAACTTTGCACTTGGCGCTGTTTTATACTCAATTTTTCCTCACATTTTGAAAGCTGTGTGTAAATCATCCATCCATCAATATATCTAATTCTTTTGTACAGTGGAGCCTCTAAGATCCAACATAAATACAATCATAGTGTTGGAAATTCTGGTGAATTCCTGGAAAGTTTCAAGTTGACATGATAGTGCTTTGGCGCTCACTTGAAAGTGTCTCTTATGCTCTGGAACTTTAGATTCTGAGCTGCCAAGTCATTGGCTGAGAATCTCTGGGTGGGAGTTTGTACAGATCAAGAATTATTTCTGTTTTTGCTGAAATCAGCTCATTTTTACTTGAGCTCAGAGTGTAATTTTTTTTCCTGTAAAGACAATACAAGCATTTTAACTCATGGAAGCAGCAGTTATATGTGGAAAAAAAAAACAAATATCAAATATTGATATTTGATATTTGTGACGGGCGCTTAAAAGTGGCTCTGGATCTTCAACCAGCGTGGCCCAACATGTCACAGCATGTCACCTTTAAACAATTGCAGGTTTTTGAGCACATTAAGCATCTGTGGGAATCCTGGGACGAAACCGAATCCTCTGATTTAAAGAAATATAAATAAAAACGTCTTCCTTTCTTTCTAATACAAGCCTTGAGTGAGACCTGCAGAAATCTAACTCTCACTGCCTTTACTCCCATTTTTCCATTTCAGCTCAGTGCTAATATATTTTTGGCCTGACAGCTTTACGCCGTCTGACTTGTTAGGAAGCGCCTTCGTGTGTTTACCATCCCAAGTACATCCAGTAGACCATTTAGCGAGCTGTCAAAAACATCCCTTGGTCTGCTTTTGAGATTTCCTACGTCTCTTCTCGCCCTCTCTCCGGTACTTCTGCTGCCATCTAAACATATACCAGGAAAGAAGGGGGGGGGGGGGGCAGAGACACCCTTGCATTCTCCAGGCAGTGACTCTCCCAAAAAAGTGGAAGGCACACAGGAGTCCTCTGCATAGTTTCGCCAATGCAAACCAGATGTCAGGCACTAATGCATGGCAGCATTTTTTTTTTCCCTCAAAGGAAGACAAATGTAGGCCAAAAATGTAGTCGGTGTAAAAATAAATTCACGTTCATTCCGCAGATCCCTGAACTTCCTTCATGGTGGTTTGACAGGAACTGTATGATTTAGAGCCGTGATTGTTGTTGTTTGAAATTGAGACGACAGCATTTTAGGTGCTAACGCGTCATCAAGTATAATTGTGAATTATGCGGGTCCCCCCCCAATGCATTTCAATCGTCATCTATCACCAGCAAAACCCATCCCCTATAAATAGTGTCAACTGTACACCTAACTCCAATATTCTCCAACACTGAAAAAACACAGGTAATTGACATGCTAGAAATTCTTTTTATGAGAGGATTTACCTTACGTCTGCTTTGGTCAGAGAAATTAGCTTGATGTCATTTCTGCTGAATCGTTGTAGCTCACTATTTTTTTTTTAGGGAATTTCAACCAATGATCCCCAATTGGAATTAAGTGTCCTAGACAGATGGGTGAAGATTGTTTTTTTGCCCACACTATCTAATGTGGGTGGGGCATAGCTTTAAAAAATGGTGATCATTCCAAGGATTTTCAGAAAGTTAGAAAAAAAAATATCCCCCAAACACCAGGTTCCCCGATCAACATGAAATTAGGTGGACATATTTATCACATCAGAAAAATATGAAAGTATCCAGAGCCTAAGGCTGAAATTGGACAGGAAGTCAGCCATTTTGATTTGAAGCAGACATTTTTGGCTCCTTTTTTTGGCTCCTGACAGCACGGTGGTTGACTGGTTAGCACGTCCGCCTCCCAGTGCAGAGGATGTGAGATCGAGTCCGGGCTTCGGCCTTCCTGGGTGGAGTTTGCATGTTCTCCCCGTGCTTGCGTGGGTTTTCACCGGGTACTCCGGTTTCCTCCCACATTCCAAAGACATGCATGGCAGGTTAATTGAACACTCCAAAATTGTCCCTAGGTGTGATTGTGAGTGTGGTTGTTCGTCTCTGTGTGCCCTGCGATTGGCTGGCAACCAGTTCAGGGTGTACCCCGCCTACTGCCCGAAGCCAGCTGGGATAGGCTCCAGCACCCCCCGCGACCCTTGTGAGGAAAAAGCGGCTAAGAAAATGGATGGATGGATGGATGGATTTTTGGCTCCTACTGTGATAAACTTCTTGAATTTGAATGATCGTATAGCCATGGCCGATTGGAGGATGATTAAATTGTGGACGAGCATTTACAGTATTTCTCATGATTTAACAATGTTGCTGTCTTCCCATCATAGTAAATGTTGAAATCATTTCTTTCCATTAGCATTAAAATGTCCAATTGTAATGACCGGTGACCATGATGACCATTTAAACAAAACACATCAATGAATGATCTCCCCCTCATGTCTAATTTCCTCTTCGTCTTGTGATGCCTCAGTGGGTTCTGTCAAATAAAGACGTGACGAGGGGAGCGGTAAGCTTTCGCCAAATTACATTTGACAAATTTTCTAACGTTGGTTGTGAACTGACAAGCTTTAAGTGTACGTTCCTGCAAGCCATTTGTCACGCTGAGGAGAGCGACTCAGTTCTCTGTCTTTAAAAAGAATAATATACACGTAATCCTTCGGACAGTGAGTCATAAACACACGTTCTGAACCATTAAGATCTTCTGGTGCAATTCGCGCACTTGACTTTTCCCATTCGTCACCGCATGGAACGCCTCCATGCTTATGAAGGAACAAATATCTCCATTCTTTGCGAGGAAGCAACGCGTAAACTTTCTAACATGTGGGATTTTAGTGGGGGCTGTTTTCTTGACTTAATTTTTTTATTTTTGATGTGCTTAACCAAAGCCCTCAAATGATATAGTCGAATGTCCAGATCTGAACTTTTTACCCAGCGAAAAGTCAGCCAAAGGAGCTCGACTGTGTTCTGGAAGATGTCCAGGCACCAGACAAGAGTGCAAAGTGATGGTATGTGTTTATCCCAACGCAGCCTTCTTCTCTGTTCCTTTTCATTCAGATATGATTTAGGGCCTGCCTTTGGGTTAAAGCTCTTGCTTCTGACTTGATTTACCTCTGAATGTGCCCGTCTTCAGTTTCCTTCAATTTCCTCCTCGGTTCCCGCGTTACTCTTTGTAAAGTTTTCTTTAGGGGTCTTCTGCGAGTCTGTTCACTGCCAAAATATCCAGGTGCTCAAAAGTGATTGAAAGTCTTTCGAAGCAGCTCAATCATAAAATGGCAAACCTCACAACGAGAACACTGAAATCTGTGGTGCTTAAAGACCTTTACGATAAGTCCTGGGTTGCATCCAGGCCTCTTCATGCATGGGGATCGTTATCCTTCTTTCCACCATGTAGTAGGGTTCAAATCAGCTCAATAGTTTCCATTGTGTCCCTCCATCCATTTTCTATAGTGTTCCTTGTCAATGTTATGTTAAGCGGAGTGCACCATTTCACATCCATGTTGCACATGAACAGGTGCCAATGCATGACTGAACATCTATTCTGAATAACTGACAAGGAATGATTGCATTACAGCAATTATTGTATGACACGTCTAATCTGTACGCACACATGCCTGCCGCGGAAATATTTGCCCGGGAAGTTACTTCTCAACGTTTTCTTTATTTCTGTTGTGCAAGGTGGAGGTCATTCTAAAAAACTGGCGAAAGAAGCTATTGCATTCATCGTATGACACATTTTATCTTGTATAGGAATGATTTTATTACAACCAAATAAAATAGCATGTATTTCTGTCCACTTGGGGTTGCCATGATCACATTTTACCATAGTATCTGTCACTTTGAGTGTGTATGGCTTTAAAAGGCGGGGCCTGGCCAAGTGAGTGACATAGGTGTCAGCAAATGAGAATGTAGTTTGCGGACTAACGCCCAATTCAGACTGACTGCGGAACGGACCCGGTGCATTTTCCGTACGGCCGCCGCAAGGAATAGAAAGCATTCGAGTCTGCGTATCAATTCACACCAGCTGCAGTGCGGTGCGTATGTGGTGCGGAAGGGATGCGGCGCTGCGGAAGGTTTCAGCAAGCGTTCTATTTTTTTTCCAAACGCCGCAATGCCGGATTTTCATGAAGCTGAAAAAATTACACAAGGCGGACAGGAAGTCGAGCGTCATCATCAAGGTAGATCCAGTATATTTCAAAATAAAACCGTTTGCAAACTAATTTTTGGGGGGGAGGGAAGCTAGCTAACTACATAGCATGACGTGAGTCAGACATTTAAGACAAAAAATTCTAGACAAGAAAATAGTTTTCTGCTAGACACAATATGACTGTTATATTTTTATTGTTTAATAAAACCATTGCCTCAGGTCCCGATGAATCTGCAAAGAGAAATTGCTCCACAAACCGAGACAGTTGCTACTTATATGAAGTCACTGATTCGCAAAACTACTCCGCAAAGGGAAAAATGTATTTCAAGCCTTGTCAACCATGTTGTTTTTTGTTTTGTTTTTTTACTCTGTGGAGTATTTCTGATCGTTCAATTTATTTCCATTGTGCAATGTGGCGGTTATCGTGAATAACTTGCGTAATGCATTACAGTAATCGTACGGCATGTGTGCAGGTAATGGCATTGAGATCTTTAGCGGCCATGCTGTGTTTACACGAGGTTTCTCATAATGAAATTCAGCCGGCACACCCATGCTTCATGTTTTGAGTCTGTGGCCTTTTCCTTTGAGCACATGTTGCACTCTGGCCTCGCCGCTGCGGCTTCTGGAAACCCAAAAAGCCTCAGCGTGTTATTCCTTCCTCGCGACTCTTTAATTTAGCCATGAACCTTACGACTTCCCGGCTTTTTCCACGTTTTATTTGTTTTCAAATATCCGTCCGTAAGATAGACGAGGAATGCCAAGGCCCGGGGATTAGACTCGTCGGTACAATCTCTTCCCGATTGGGGAAAACAAGAGAAAGTTCAGGGCCAATCGGGAGACAGCACAGCAGACTGTATGTATGCTGTCGCCGGGCAACATAGCAACTACGTATGCCCTGTCCGGTCCGGTCTGGTCCCGTTGGCAAGCCTGCTAATCCCTGGCAGCCCAAACTTTTTACGCTCTGTTTGATCCCAAATGTGTTTACTCCCTGCAGGAAAGGGGAAAAAGCCTGGCTGCTCATTCCTCATTCACTACTGTTGAATGAAAATAATCAACTCCCCCTTTTCCTCAAAAAAGTGTTTTAGAAGGACTAGACAAAGCATCTGACAGCCTGTTGTATCAACAGAGAGATCATCTTGACCGCAACAGGCATGACTGAGTCTTGCAAAAACAAAGCCACTGCACACATGCTCCACTGTATCTTCTCACTCAATGGCAAAAAGGAAAAGCAGAATGGTTTTCCGTAGGAGCGGGGGAGTCTTAGTGTGTCACTGCATGTGCCACATACGCAAATCAGCACACTCGCCAAACAAAAATCATCTCAATTTACTTAGTGGAGTTGAATGGTTTGCTATTATTTTGTTATAAGAATGCTACCAGATTCAAACCGAAGACGTATAAATATATTTTTTATACTTTGTCGTGCACTCCCAAAAACGTATTTATATGTTTTTTATGTTGTTGTTTTTTATGCTAGATCATACAGAAGGCTTTGATGCAGCTTCTGACCTGAAGAGGTCACTTGATCAGCAATGGTAGTTATTACAAAAAACGGCCAGCAGGTGCTGGCAGAGTATAAGAGATCAGCCAGGGCCATGTTGCAACAAACTCTTTTCCCCAGTGTTTTCAACAGATTTGTGGATAATGATGAAACTTGGCTATATTCTAATTCTAATTGCTGCAAATGGAAACAGATACAAATTTACTTTTTCCCTGATGAAAGAAAGAGACTCTAATCTTTCTTTTGGTAGATGTCTTGTTTTTGTAGCAATAGAACACAATAATATGCGGGCCTTGCAAAATCAGTCAAAAACAGCCGGGAGCGAAGGGGGTTGCTTCAGTGAAAATGGCTGGGAATGAATGAGTTAATTGTTCTGTCGGGCACTATACGTTGCTAGCATAGATAGGCACACAAAGATACATTATTTGTAGTAAATGCAAATTTTCAGATCAATTGGGTGAAACCTGATATTGTCACATTGGATGGTAATCACTGGTCTAATCTGAGTCTGCCCTAAATCCGAATTGGACACGGAGTCCATCCTAAGATTTTAGAGACGGTGAATTTCCAGTTGATTATAATCACTTTCATGGCAAACAAGCAGACAGACTAATCAACATTGAACCGCTTAAAGGAAAAGAAAAGTGTATCAACATCCAGCAGAGTCAATCACGCTGACCCATATACTGTAGCTGCGTTCAGTATTTGACTTTCCATCTCGGATGAACTCCCGCGGGAATTGCTGCAAAGAAAGGAATTTTTGGTCCTGAGCCTCGTTTTGTTGCTTGCAATGCTGCAATTTAACTCCGTACGTGGTCCTGCGCGGACTCCTCGGCTCAGATTTCCTCGGAAACCGGTCACGGCTCTGGTATTTAGCAACGTTCCTGACCCGCTTTGAGGTTCTGAGTCACCGCTGGATGTGAAGGAAGATGGAGCTTTGCCGGGAAGTTTGCGCTATACAGCAGTAGCAGGAGATCCAAAAAGCCCTGTGAGGCCTGGAATCTGCCGTTCACCATGACCCAGATCCAGCGCCTGAAGGGTCACCGTGCTGACGTCATTCTCTTTTTTTTTTTTTCGTGGAGGGAGCTTGTGGCATCAGGAGTTCATTTAACCCCCACATTGTCCACTCCAACCCAAAATGAAAACAAGTCCAAACAAGCCCTTTTGTTTTCTGAAGTAACACGTATTTACCTATCGGGCTTTGGGATCTCCACCTAAGACGTTCCCATCTGTTGCTCGAGCAAGTTGACGGATACTTAATCGGACGTGATTGTTAGTTATTCTTACTCAGAGCTGCGTCTCTCTGGGAAGACTACAAAAACAAGCCAAGGCTTTGTAGAAGCACTCTGGTGAGGAAATAAGCCCGCCTTGAGATCGGCCTTGTTGGGCCTTTCCAGGTGCCGTACGTCGGCTGTCCTGTGTGGAAGTGGTCTTTAAACCGTTACGGGAATTCATACAAACGACTTATTGACCTACTTCCCGTCCATGTGTACCATTTAAAAGTTGTTAAAATTTGGATTTGAACCACAAATTTTTCTGGAAATCTGTCATTTTTGTTTTCTTGGCTTTTTTGCGTATGTGTGTTTTTTTTAAAAGTGATATTTAGTGATTTACTGTCACAGGTATAAACCCTTCCGAATAACTTGGGCAAAGTTTTAAAGGAGACGCAGGCTTTTTATTTTTTAACAAATTAATTTAATTTTTTACTCTTTCACTGCCAGACGTTTTCAGAAATGGGATGTGGCCAGTGCCAGCCGATTTAAGCATTTTGACTGATCTTTCAAGGTCCACAGAAAATGTTGCGTTTGGACTATGGAAACACACATACTACCAAATGAAAGATTGGACTCTCATCTTTCATCAGAAAAAAAGAGTTTGTTTCTACCTTATTCCGTTCTTCAGTAATCAACAATAGAAAATGGTTACTTTCACCGAAATTCTCTGTTCTGAAACAAAAAACGGAGAAAAAGGGCTTTTTGTGAAACGATGTTATTTCATGCACTCCAGTGAATTGTACACTTCTTTTTGTCCATGAATGATGCCACAAACACCTAAATAGTGCTTTACTTTTATAAAACGCTTTCACCAACAATGAAAAAGTGTTTTTTGATTGCAAAATAAGTTTATTTCCATTCAACAGTGTAACAATTTGACAAAACAATTTCGCAAACTATTTACAAATGTGTGCAACTGTGGTACTACTTACAATTATGTGGATGTTTCAAATACAGTTTTTCTTTTTATAACGCTCTCCTGCGTGCAAGGAGACGCCGCTGGACTCGCACAAGTTTACTTTTACTTTGTCCGTTTCGCGTGCAAACTTTACACGTTACACTTTCCTTTTTTTCCGGGGAATAAATAGCAAGTAGCAGACTGTAACACTCCTCCGATGAATATGCATTGGACTCGGGGCACTCTTCGTCGTCCAATCGAACGTCCGCCTGTGCGTGCTCGATTGTGCTCCGCGTTTATGACGCCGTCATAGCCGCCGCGTCAGCGGTTCCAATTTCGCCCTCTAGGGGCCAAAAATAGTCCTTAGGCACAACAGACCTAATTGAAACTTTCAACAGAGATGCGGAAGGCTTCCCCCCACCCGTTTCAAAAAAATAATTAAAAAAAATTGGATGACGTCTTTTGACGTCATTGGCAGTGCTCTGTAGGTTTTTACTTGACGTCTTTAAACGTCAGTGGCAGTGAAAGAGTTAAAAACTAGAAATGTGCTTTTTTTCTATTTAAAAACTGAAATTTTTGCATCAAAATACTCCAAGGATGAAGAGTTACAGCATACGTCACACGACCTACATACTGTATATACAAGGGTTTTCCCCAGGCCAGGCTTTTCTTGCCCACCCCAGCAATTAATAATAATCACCACATGCCCCGTTGACGAGCAACAAATATGTCGACGAATAGGATTCGGCGCATGTCATTCGTTGTCCGCACCACCAACAATACATATTACACTTTCTCATGACCTAAAATAGAAACGTGTCCAAACATTTGACTGGTGTATTATTTTGCTTAAAAAAAAAAAAGACAGCTAGTTGCCAGTGAACCATTCCAGCTCACACCTCCTTTCTGTTTTCATATCTGGCGAGCACATACCTGCTGCGTACCTGGCAGTGCTGGCAATGCGGAGGTCACGCAAATTCTTCAATTTCAACTCGATATTGTGCTGATCTGATCTCGACGTGGCTGTTAGGAGGGTCTATGACAGCGCGGCTGGAATTCTCTGATAGATGGAGTGTCAAATGTGCATAAATTGATTGTTAAAGCAAACCCATTCCAAGACGAGCACCTTGACTAACGTGGCACAGGCCGAGCACGGATGCTTTTTAGACATGATGTATTTGCTGATAGATCCTTTGGTGGTAGTGAAATACAGAACGGTCTGTTCAGTCATGTTGGCCATCATGTCGGGAGCCAAATTACATACAATAACAAGAGTCAAGCCAAGGAAAACATGCCTACTATAGTGGAACCGCCAAGGTCAAACACAATCTATTCCTCTGATTTGTATGTATTTTCCCATAGGAAACAGCCGAAATAAAAATAATCAGGTTTTGTCTTAAGTGCTATAAAAAGTTTACCACAATAAGACTGGCGCTGTGGCAAAATGACAATGAATGTGAGTCATGTCTCAAGCAGAAGTGGCAATTAGTACCCACATTCTTTACACAAAAAAAAAAAAATGGTAACGCTCGTAGTACTGATTCAACTCCTTTACAAAGCCCTTAAAAATAGAGATCATACCATTAACATCATTCATATAAAATGTACACGATCATGAATCCATGTTACATAAATTACTGCATTCAGTAGTTACATTATTTAGCAAAAACGTCCTTCGAATGAGGCTCATAGTGTTAGCCTAAATAACTGAAGCAAAAACAAACTTCCGCATTTAATTTGACTGTGCATGAGACAGAAGAAATAACAATTCAAGACCACTTTTCCACCTGACGTTAGACTCAAGCACTAAAATCGGAGTCGTATACACTCAGATCTGCAGTGTAAATCCAGCCTGACACTACTTGTCTTACCCAGAAGTGAGATCATCTTTTGCTGAACGCTCCCAAACGCTTTCAAACCAAGCGGTGGTTCTCATCGGCGTTGCGGTGGGAACGCCGGAGGGTCGGCATCACTTATCGCCGGGCTCCCCTCCAGTGGTGCCGTCATGTTTAGGCAACCCGATACTGTTGTCGCCGTCGGCGCCCTTTTAAGCCATTGTTCCGCTTGGTCGTCCTGCGCCAAGCGAGCGGCCCGTTGTGTTGTTAGACATAACACATGCTGCTGCTGTGTTACATGCTGACAGGACGGACTTGGCGGTGGTCCATGCTGCTGGGGTCCGCCACCCGTGTGTCAGATTGACATGAAATCTGGCGCGTGGATTCGTCATTACAGGACGCCTAAAAATCTCTAAGAACCTATGCTGTGAAACACGGTTATTTTGGACATTTCTGATTTGAGTGGTCATACCTGGCAACTTTTGAGTATTAAAGGCCTTTGATTTTTTTCTGCCCCTTCTCTTTATTATGCCATGACCTCATGTGTTGTCAGCACCTTCAAACGACATTTCCTCTCTCCTCTTTTTCAGGCTGACAACCCGACTAGCCACCGCGATGGCCGACCGCTTTGACTGCGACAACTGCAAGGAGTCCCTGTACGGCCGCAAGTACATCCAGTCGGATGACAGCCCTTACTGCATCCCGTGCTACGACAGCCTCTTCTCCAACACGTGCGACGAGTGCAAGGAGCTGATCGGCCATGACGCCCGGGTGAGTGCCGACGGGATCAGACTTGATTTGTTTTGAGTTTGTAAAAACAACAGTTGGACACGCATGGTGCCTGAATGCTTCACTGGCATCCGTGTAGCATTTTTGTTTCTGTATGCTAGTATGAAGCATATGTACACTATGATGTCATGCTCTCGGCACTGTTAACTCCTTGCATACCATGTCTTGACTTGACTGATTTTTACTTTTGAACCTATCATCAGTTTTTCCCTTTTTGTGCTCTTTCTATAGTGCCAATGAATTTAAATGCTAATGAACGTTCACCTTCACCGAAAAGAACTACAAAAGTTATTGCAATATCTAAAGGTTAAGTTAGTATTAGCATTTCAATAGAAAAAATCGATTTGGCTTTTTTGAATACACATTGTGTTATTGTATTTGTTTCATGAATAGTTTGACAGTAAACTTTGATTAGAAGTGATATAAAGCAGACTTTTTTTATTTGTTAATTTATTTGCCAAATTGCCGCTTAGCAGTGATTCTTTCACGTAGCTTTTGAGGTAGCCTGCACACCACACTTTGAGAATCACTGATGAAAGTAATTGTAAAATTGGTCTCTGATTTACTGTATTCTGTTTATTTCAGTATAGACAGAATGGAACATATTAGGTATGAGACCCTCTTGTAATAAAACACAGTGCAGCTAAGCCTATAGCTAGCAAGCATTATGGCTAGCAGTATGCTTTTGGCATTAGGTCAAACTTATCAGTGGTGTTTCCTACAAAAGAAGACAAACTTTAATGTTTCTTCTTTTGAATGTTTTATAATCTGTTCGCACAAAAAAAAAATCGTTCACGTGTTAAATGTGAGCCCAACCATGACCTTAAAACCAAGGTATTCAAAACAATTTTAATTCCTGCTAAACGCAAGTAGCTAGCGCACCTCGCTAGAACTCGTTTCAGCCAGCATCGGCAGACTTGTTTAAAGTAGTGAAAAAGATCTTTATGTGACCATTGTGGCTCGATATTTGTTTTATCCAAGTTTTTCCTGCTAGCCGCTAACTGACTGGCTACCCATATTCCATAGTGTTGATTTCAATTTAGATTCCCCCCCCCACAATCAAGTACAAACATATTCTGACCTTATTTGGAGACATTCTTATGAACACGTATTCACACCCATTTTAAATACAGGAAGCGCGTGACTTACGGCTTGCCAAATACTGAGCGCTATCGAGTTCTCTTGCTTTGAACCTTGGCAAGTTATAAACAGCAGCAGGAAACATTAAATTGTACAATAAGGCTCCGCGGCTATAATTGGGAGCAGCTCATAGTGACCGCACAATGGATATGACCGTAATATGTGGCGATAAATCTAATCTGGCCAATAGTGACCCTTGCTCTTATTGCAGAAAAGGAGTCAGTCAGTAAGTCATAAATGACCATTTCTAAGAGGTTTACAATTGTCATTATTTATTCATTTTTAATCCCTATGTAAGTTATTCATTCATCCATTTCCAATGCCGCTTATCCTCATTGGTGTCGTGGGGTGAGCTGGACCTGATCTTGTTTCCATGTCACCCCCTGCCAGGAGCTCTTCTACGAGGACCGGCACTACCACGAGCACTGCTTTCGCTGTTTCCGCTGTGACCGCTCGCTGGCGGACGAGCCCTTCACCAACCAAGAGGACGCGCTGCTCTGCAACGACTGCTACTGCAACGAGTTCTCCTCCAAGTGCGTAGCCTGCGACAAGATCGTCATGCCAGGTGAGCAAAGTTGGCTTATTTGCCAAATGTGTGCTGTGGTTTGGTTCCAGCATGTAAAATCGTAGACTGCTTTGAACAAAATAAATCGCTGATCAGTTCTAATGAAGGGCTTCTTGGACATTAAATTTTTATTGGTTAAAGAACCACAGTTGGTACCGTTATGTGTTCAAAATGGCCGATAAACTCCCCACTATCAAGCAGTACATCATATCTCGCAGCCAATAGGCATAGAACGGGAACAGTAATAAAGATGGAAAACTAGTGTTTGGTCAAATTATTTGTGGAACTGTATGTAATAGATCTTTACTTAACTATTATTATTATTTATTTATTTCTACAAAACATGAATTAACTGCTCTTTAATATAATCAATATAGAGTGGACCCCCACTATTCATAGAGGTACGCACCGGGCTAGCCCACGAATAGCGGAAATTGCCGTATAATTGACACCCATTGAAACACATAATGCAAAAAAAATAAAAATAATAATAATTAAAATAATAATAAAATAATAAATAGATTAAAAAATATATATATATATTTATTTATTTATTTTTACATGGGGGGGTCAAATAATCCAATAACATACTGTATATAAAAAGAATTTGGGGGAAAAAAGTCACAAATAGATTAATCATTTGCAGAGGTCCACTGTATATACATTTCAATTAACTAAACTAAATTACTATTACCAAAATTTTCATGATGTAAATGCTTAATGGGACGGATTAAAGAACAGAGCTGACCCTATATGAGAGCCCAGGCCATACTTTTCCCACCACTGCATTACAAAGTGCACGTGTACATTCTGTTGTGGTTGCCAAACGGACGAATGGTATGTTTTGTTATTTTCCAAATAATGTAATGCTGTAACGCGTGAGTTTTCCACGACTGGAGGAGAAAGCCGGTCGGACCTCAAAACCGCAGCGTCATCGTAGGGCAAACCAGCAAGTAAAATAAAATAAATAAAAAAACAAGCGCCAAAGTGGGAGAAGATGGATTATTCAGTGACATAAACTATGGGGGGAAAAAATTGCATTAATCCATCCTGTACGGCCGGCCGCCAGTTTCCAACAGAGTGTGTGGGGCCTGTGGTGTTTTCCTTTCCAATAAATCAAAATGGCTTTTTCATGCATTTGTGCAGTTCTAGCACATTATTTAAAGCAATCCAGTAAAGTTGCCATAGCACCATAGTTGCAGTTTTACATTTTGCCTGTTTTCCGTTGTCCTACAGGTAGCAGAAAGCTGGAGTATGCAGGTTCCACGTGGCACGAGGGCTGCTTCGTCTGCCACGCCTGCGAGCAGCCCATCGGCTCCAAATCGTTCATCCCCGAGAAGGACGAACACTACTGCGTGCCGTGTTACGAGGACAAGTTTGCGCCGCGCTGCACGCGCTGTAAAAAGGTTTGTGAATGCGTCACAGAAAGACCCAAACCCTGAGTGGGTGGTGCTTGCCTTTTGGTTGGCTTAAAAGACACTCTGACTGATAAGAAATAGTCAGGGTTAGGAAGTAATAGTGGTATTTAAACATTTTAAAGTAGGGATAGACCGATTATCGTCCAGGCCGATTATCGGTGCCGATATTTGGCTTTTTTGCAAATCTAAAGGCCGGTTAAAACTCTTTTGAAACCTTTTATCCCAACAAAAAAAAATATATATAAATTTGTCGCTCAGTGAGATACAGGGAACTTTTCATTTAAATTTCTGCTTTATAAAAAAAGGATACTGACACTGGGAACTCCATACAGTTTTTTTTAAAATAAATAAATAAATAATTCTGTTGACATTTTGAAAAACTTTTATTCACAGTAGAAATCTTTAAGGAACTATTTACTTGTTTAGATTTTAATTTAGCTTAACTAGGGGTGTCAAAATTTGTGTGTTAATTTTGAGTTAATTTAAAGTTCCTTTAATGCCACTAATTTTTTTAACGTGCAATTAATGACTGCCCCTTACTTGTAAGCCTGTACTGGGAGAATTTCAATCGCAAAGCAGCAGGCACGTCCACGTCAAAATTTAGCAGTAATAAATTTAATAATAATACACATATGTGTGGAGTCTTGGGTCAAGTTGTATTTTACAAATGTAAAAATGTGCAGAATTTCACAAGATTAGATAGCTGATTAGATATGAAAAGAAAAATGCACTGAGCTGTCACTTTCTTACAAATGCAATTATGCCATTTAGTGGCAGAAAAATGACCTACACAAATCAATATCACACTCGTTTGTTTTTTACAGTATAGTACATCTTTTTAATTTTAATTCAATTTTATGAATTATTATAAAATTACTGTATCAATGACTAAAAAATGCAACCATATTTCTATCAGTTTAAAAAAAATCCACTTTTTTGTTAACAAGAGTATGAAAACTTAGAGGAGAAAAATATTGTACATTTTATTGTACATTTAGAACAGATATAAAATGTGTGAGTGAACTAGTGAAGTCATGCACCAATTAAAAAATTTAATCGCCTGGCACCCCTAAGGTGATGACCTTGGAAACTCCCTACAATTTTCTTTATAATTTTTAAACAAAGCTGTCAATTCTTTATATTTTTTAAATTAAAAGAAAAAGTCATTTTAAGGAATTTTGACGCTAATATTTTAATCCTATCACTCTATCACTATTTTAAAGTTTCTGTCTGTCTTATTATTTCTTCTGTCGACAACCTTGATAAATTGTGACGGTCTCGCGATGAGTGGGTTTGGTTGACCTCAATCAAGTGTCCTTATCTTTTCAGACCCTGGCCAAAGGCGGTGTGACCTACCGGGACGAGCCGTGGCACAAGGAGTGTTTCGTGTGCAGCGGCTGTAAAACGCAGCTGGCCGGCCAGCACTTCACCTCGCGCGACGACAGCCCGTACTGCCTCAAGTGCTTCGGAAGCCTTTACGCCAAGAAGTGCGAGGCCTGCAGCAAACCCATCACAGGCAAGAGTCTGACCGCTTTGGTGGTCTAGAATGTTTGTGCACTGGTCCAATGTTTACAGCTGATATTTACAAACGCACAAGGTTCAGTTTAGTATTTGTTGCGTAATCTTGCTACGCCACTCACGAGCAATCAAACAAATATTATATGTCACCACGTAGAACCTGGTCTTGCAAATGGAAATGTCTTAACACCTTGGTGGGAGTAGTTGTTGGGAATCACTCCATCTCATTATTATTATTCGCTATGAAACTGAAGGAGAGAGTCTTTAATGCTGCCATATCATAACAGACAACAAACAGTACACTGTAAAAAATATTTTTTTCACTCAGAAATGTTAAGTAAATGTTACGAGGGATATTTTGAGTACATTTTAATTTTACCAGATTATTGAAAAAAAGGAACTCATGGTTTGAGGAACAAACCCACAACCTTCAGGTTGGGAGACAGCCACTCTACCACCTGAGCCATGCCGCTCTGCTGTGTGTTAGTATATTAATGATGAGAGAGACGTTTTTTGTCTCATTTTGGACACATCAGCAATGCAGTATATTGTCAACTGGCAAACAACAAGAGTGGCATGGCTCAGGTGGTAGAGTAGCCGTCTACCAAGCTGACTGAAGGTCATGAGGTTGTTCCTCAGCGCTTGAGTAACTTTTTTTTTTTTAACTGGTAAAATATACTCAAAACTCCTTGCGAAATTTACTTAGGATTTCTGAGTGAAAAAACTTTACTAGGTTTTTTCAAGTAAATATTACTCCTTTTTTTTTTTTTACAGTGTACAATACGATAATGTTTTTCTCACCCTTAGCAGTTAATCTTATCAACTGTAGGTAGAGCCTAAGTGCAATTAAAGGCTGATTTAAGACCAACAAGTAAACCTCAGACCTTCATGACAGGAGCTTCTCCCTCAGGATTTATATGCGGATCCCTCATGGGATCGTCCTCCAGAAATAAACGTGTTGTTCCGAACGACCGGAGGTTCCCTGATGGCTTTTCCCACTGGTGTCAAGTCGGGAGTGCGGCGAGCTGCTGTGGAATCTTTCACAAAGAGTTGGACCTCACTTTCCACACTGCGGAAGTGATTACGTGACGTTTCAAATTGAATTTAGTGTGAGTCACACTCATTTTGGTGGCTGGAATGCTCGGAAAACAGATGAAAAGGGAAAATGTGACTAAGAGGTATGCACATCATCACTTCGAAGTATCTTCCAAGTGTTTTGTTGATTGTTAATTTTAATTACTATCTTGCTAACTAGCCACTGATTGACTAAATGCAATGCGCTTCTTCGAATTGTTGTCATCTGCCAGGTGTTCTTTTATTACCTGCTAATGTTAGCCACTACCTCACTGACTAGCCACCAACCTCCTAACTTCTGTGCAAACTTTTTATTCGACAGCTGAGTAGTTAATCAATTTTAGGATGACCAAATAATTCCTCTTTTGGGAGGACAGACCATTTTCTTACGTCCTGTTTGAGCATCCGGGGGTTTTATAAATTCATGAAAATGTCCGGTTGGCATTGCGTGACTGATAGTAGGTGAAGTACACTGTGTAACTGCGACTGGTACCACAATTTCAAGGCCGAAGAAAGTGTCCTCTTTTTTTGGGAGAAATGGGAATATGCTCACCCTAATCAACTTTAACATTAACAGCAAGCCTCTAGTCGTCGCCTGGCTAACTGCTACGCACGTCGTCACTTGTTACGTTGCTATCATCGGCAGAGCATTTTATTGACTGCTAACTAGCTATCAACTGGCTGCTGGCACATCATCGCTTGTTTTCATTGTGTGTTTTATCGACTGCTAATAATAGCCGCTTGCTCACTAACTTAACCGACTGGCTATCTGCTTTGCATGTTGACACTTGTTATCAACAGTTAAGTGTTTTATCTGCTTCTAACATTAGCTGCTAGCTTGCTAACTTATCGCCGGCTGGCTAACAGCTTTGCAAGGCGTCACTTGTCATCATTGGCCTGAATGTTTTATCGACTGCTAACATTATCTGCTATCCTCCATCTTGTTAATGAGTGTCTATCGACTACTCTCGTTAGCTTCTAGCGACTAGCTCATTAACAAGCCTCCTACTGGCTAACAGCTGTCTCTGTCATCACTTTTTATCATTGGCTAAGTGTTTTGTCGACCACTAATGTTAGCCTCTAGCTTGCTAACTATCCACCAAGAGGCACTTGTTATTATCAGTCCATTGTTTCATCAACTGCTAATGTTAGCGCTTCCCAAATTCGCACTCTCCCTTCAACATTCTGACAGTTGGCTCACCACCGTTCAACTTCACACCCTAAAATTCAGGGAAAAAGGTCACATTAAGTCAGATGTTCTGTCCCTATTTTTCCAGGTTTTGGTGGAGGCAAGTACATCTCGTTCGAGGAGCGCCAGTGGCACCAGCCGTGCTTTACGTGCACGCAGTGCTCCGTGTCGCTAGTGGGCGCCGGCTTCTTCCCCGACGGCGAGCGCATCCTGTGCCGTGACTGCCACAACGGCCTATAAAGACCCACACACTCCACCTCTGAATTCCACTCGACTCATGCATCACCAAAGTCTTTATACCCAGCAAGGTAATACAGGGAAATTAAGGCAGTTTTCCCAAAGTGGATCGCCAACAAACTACTTTATACAGTGAAGTGCCTTAACACCATGTAGTATATGGTATTTTAAAAAATTCTTGAAGGGACACAAGAGTGCAGTTTATACTCCTAATCACAATTTGATGTCAATCAGTCAAATGAGTACAGTGGGAGAATTTTTTTCCAGCTTTTCATGGAGCGATAATGAGTGACCCATTGAATACATACAGTACATTATCACAAAGGCACTTGCAAAAATTGGTAAGTTTTCGGGCAGGTTAATAAGAACCCCCCCCAAAGAAAAAACGATTCAGGAGGAACAATAAACCCTATTTAATGCTGTTACTGCATTTCGAATGTCGTTTTTCTTCCTCGCGCAATTATCCCTATATTTTTTTGTATTGGATTTATATAGCGCTTTTCTAGACACTCAAAGACGCTTTACAATGGATTGGATACATTATTCATGCACTCACACATTCACACTGTGCTGGCGGTAAGCTACTTAAGTAGCCACAGCTGCCCTGGGGCAGGCTGACGGTAGCGTGGCTGCCAGTGTGCGCCTACGGCCCCTCCGGCCACCGCCAAACATTCGCACCTTCCATACACCAGTGTGAGTAGCACTGGAGGCAATGTGTGTGAAGTGCCTTGCTCAAGGACACGACGACGCATGACTTGGGGAGAGCGGGGATCGAACAGCCGACCTTCTCGTTACTGAACGACCGTCTCTACACCTTGAGCCACGGCCGCCACAATGCATCTTGACCAGGTGTATATAATGACACAAAATGTTATACTCGACTTGTCCCAAAAAAACTTATAACTTTTTTATTGTCATGAAAAATTAAGGTTAAGTTTGCACTTTTTGGACAAGACCGTCTCATGCTACCATGTTGCGTGCACATAAATAAAATAAAAAAAACACACACAATACAAAAACATGGCACAAAACCACTTTTTTATCTGATTGCTGAACCTTTTTGCTTATTCTTTTTTTATTCTTACATTTTCTGTTCATTGTATTATATTTTTATTATTATTATTTTTTAATCAAGTTTGTCCTGTAATACCACTTTGCCCCTCTTAAGATGCTAATGATTCAGAAGAATTCAAAGGAGGTAAACATTTCCTCAATGCTTTCTGCATTTGGGACCAAATCTTTTTCAAATCAGAAAAAAAAATTGGATTGTTCTAATGATGATGCATCATGTGTCAGTTTTGGTTAGCCAGCATTCCAAGTCTGAATCACACACAATGATTTGATATTCTGGCATTTTGTTGCCCCCAATTAGTTTGGAGCATTTCCCTATTTTCTTCCTTCATTGTGCCTTTTTTAAGCATCTGGAAATTATAGTCCAAAAGATGTTGCGTTACTTTTATGTAATGCCGCAGTATGCATGTCTTACTTTTCAGTATTTCTCGTTTGTTGAATTTGTCTGGTTGTCACTGTATCTCCGAATTTTGTGCCCTCCCCTAACAAGAAATACACTTATAAAGTTTGACTAACTTCACTATTTGGTAAGGTTTCAGGAGGATTTTTTCTTTCTTTTTCTTTTTTTAAAGGATTTTTTGTTTAGGTTGAATATTTGTCCCAAACCCATCACCCCCCATTTTGTTGTTTTTGTTGATGTTCCGTTCCGTTCCGTCTTCAATTCCGCTTATCCGGGGTCGGGTCGCGGGAGCAGCAGCTTTAGCAGGGAATCCCAGACTTTCCTCTTCCCCAGCCACTTCAACCAGCTCCTCCGACGGGATCCCAAGGCGTTCCCAGGCCAGCCGAGAGACGTAGTCTCTCCAGCGTGTCCTGGGTCGTCCCCGGGGCCTCCCGCCGGTAGGACATGCCCGGAACACCTCCCCAGGGAGGCGTCCAGGAGGCATCCGAACCAGATGCCCGAGCCACCTCAACTAGTTCCTCTCAACGCGTAGGAGTAGCGGCTCGACGCTGAGTCCCTCCCGGATGACCAAGCTTCTCACCCTATCTCTAAGGGAGAGCCCGGCTACCCTGCGGAGGAAACTCATTTCGGCTGCTTGTATCCGGGATCTTGTTCTTTCGGTCACGACCCACAGCTCGTGACCATAGGTGAGGGCAGGAACGTAGATCGTACAGGCGCCTAGCCGGGGGGCAATGAGTATGCCCACACCTGCTCTGCGGCCCTCACCGTGGCCAACTCCAGAGTGGAAGAGGGTCCAGCCCCTTTCGAGAGGATTGGTACCAGAACCCAAGCCGTGTGTTGGAGGCGAGTCCGACTATATCTAGTCGGAACTTCTCAGCTTCGCACACCAGCTCGGGCTCCTTCCCTGTCAGAGAGGTGACAATTCCATGTCCCCAGAGCTAGCTTCAGTAGCCGGGGATCGGACCGCCAAGGCCCCCGCCTTTGGCTGCCACCCAACTCACTGCGCACCCGACCCCTTTGGCCCCTTCCACCGGTGGTTTACCCATGGGAAGGGGGACCCACGTTGCCCTTTCGGGCTGTGCCCGGCCGGGCCCCATGGGTATAGGCCCGGCCACCAGACGCTCGCCTTCGAGCCCCACCTCCAGGCCTAGCTCCAGAGGGGGGCCCCGGTGACCCGCGTCCGGGCAAGGGAAACGGAGATCCAAAGTTTGTGTTCATCATTGGGGTCATTTGAGCCATGCTTTGTCTGGACCCTCACCTAGGACCTGTTTGCCATGGGTGGCCCTACCAGGGGCATGAAGCCCCGGACAACATAGCTCCTAGGCTCATTGGGACACGCAAACCCCTCCACCACGATAAGGTGATGACTCACGGAGGGGCTTGTTGTTGTTGCTTTTCTACCTATTTGTTTTTAATTTTGTTTTTCTTTTTAATTTTAATTTGTATTAGTTTATTTATTTTATAAGTTGTAATATTATATTTGTTTCATTTCTCTTTTCTCATTTTACTTGTTCATATTTAACTTGCTATTTTAGTTTTTGTAGAGGGGGAAAATAATGTAATATATAATATAGAATGTCTCATAATTAACGAACATCCTATGAGCGTTAGAGACTAACTTGGGGCTCACTATTTGTTAAGAATTTGATCCTTGCGTCAAGCGTTTGCAAACAATAACCACTTATAAAAACATTCATATGGGTATGCAAAATAACAGCTCACGCTAGATAAAAAATTAAACACAAAATTTGGAGATTCTTGCTGTGTCTATTAAATCTATTTCTGTTTTTTCCTTTGTTTATCTTATTGTATGTGACAAAGTATTAAAAAAATATATGTACTGTGTGTATATGTGTGTATTTCAGCTTTGATGCTGGTGAGTCAGAGTTGGCAAATGTGCATTTGTTTGTTTGTTTTTTAAGATGGGAGGGGGGGAGAAATAAGCCATTGTTTAGTATAAATCCCGATGTCAATGGACAGGACTCAGTCCTGCAATGGTGGCGATGGAGGATTTGTGTGTTCGTATGTGTGTGGAAAATAAACAAAATGATATGGATTATATTGCGTACTGTCTTGTCTTGAAATAGGCCTTTATGAGGTCATTGCAAGAATTGTGATGACTTTGGTAGAACCCTTTCAACACATTTGTGTACTATCGCTTAACTACAGCGACAACATGCTTTAAGTGGATTGAAATATATAATACAGGGCAATATTTATGCTGAGTCGACTGTTTCACAACCTCGATGGAGTACACAAGGAATAACAGATGCACACTCCCTGCTGCCGTTTGAGATTTTTTCACCAAAAAAGGAAATGGAAAACTTGCAGCGGCTCGGGTGGAGGGGGTGCTAGAAGTGTGGGAGTGAGGAAGAGAGGGAGGATGTTCACATCTGGACTCAACACTTTCAGCAGGGGGTCATCTTATTTTTTTTGTTTTTTTATTTAGGTGGGATTTCTTGGCAGTTAGGAGACGAAACCAGAGGAGGAAGGGTCAGTGTGAAAACACGGCCTTGCATTATGCATGCTAACCTATGTTAGCGACCTCATGAAAATAACATTTAACTTACTATAACGTTCTAAACATCATTTAACGGGACTTTGCAATTTCATTGTCACGGCGAATCCTAAATGATCAACTGTGACTTCCTTAGTTGGAATTTGCCCAAGTGTAAGCTCTAAAGTTTGCCTGTAATGCCTGCTATGGTACAAACCAAAGTGGCCAACATTTTGGACATGGGTCTTTGAGACGTTTTGATGGCTCCTGTGAGCCATATTTGTGTTGATGGGAGAAACCAGTGCGAAGGGCTATTTTCCCTCCAAAACTTTTTGATATACCAGTACTTGAAATGATTGAGAAGCATCCACCAAAATGGCTACTTTGAACAAAAATGGCCAAATTAAAGTTCAAGTCTGGGTTTTTAAAGGGTAAAATAAAAAATTAATACAATATGTTCCATGCGCCTCCACTCGTCTAAACACAATATTCTGATGAATTTTGTGTTTGAGGAATATGAATTAATCAGCAAAATCCACCTGTTTTTATCGGTCTCGGGGCTGCTATTTTGCTGTGACTGAAAATGACATAGCGACTTTACAGTGATCCCAGATAGCAAAATACAGTGATTCAATGTTGAATTTTGGTGAAATTTGTTATTTTTGGTTGATGTTGATTACAGTTACCATTTCAACATTTGAATTTTTTTTGGTTGAATTAACATTTTATACATGCTGGTTTCAATGCTTTCTCAATGTCAATGCCGTGCACCTGTGCCTCTGCCTAAATGAGACTTGCTCTTCAAACCAGCTAACAGTTGGCTTCTGTTGGCAGCTTTTAATTTAGCGTCTTTTTCAAGTGACAAAAGAAGATAAACTGGTAAGTCCTAAAGAGAACTTAGTATATTTTTGCAAATTCCAGCATGTCAAGTTTGTGAATTAGTACTTATTAATGTGATGTCATGTTAAAGTGTAGCTATTAGTGTTGTTAGCATTAGCTAGCGCTAGCATTCTAGCTAACGCTAGTGGCCCGGTTGTTTTTTTGTGTGTGTTTTTTGTTTTGTTTTTAAACCACTGAATAAGTAGATTCAACCGCCTGTTATCTTTAACGGCACATTTATCTTTTTCAAAACTCAGTTAACTTTAACCGGCTGTTAATTTGACTTTAAAGTTAACACCCCTAAGAACAGCTGCTAACTTTTTAACAGATTTTTCTGCTTAAATCATATTCCACAAATGCAATATTATACAGAATGCCGTGTGTTTAGACTAGTGGGGGTGCAAATAACATATTCATCATTCATTGATTATTTTTAACTTGACTTTTAAGTACCCTTGTACAATAAGGACTGAATAGTATTTAGTCGTGGACCTCGAGCGTGCCATGGCTTGTCTATAATGCATATAGCACCCTCTTGTGGTCAGTCTTTTACCTACGTATGCATTGATTGACTCCCCATTGCAGTACATTTGTAATTATTATTTTTATTATTAAATAACAATAATAATTAATATTTATTTATTTATTATTATTAACATTGGACTTCAATGCGTGATGTGATTATTTTAACACCTTGCCTTCCTTCATGTGTGACAATTAAAATTATTTAGAGATTTTTGGAGCTGCAGTGCTAAATGCGTGCAAAAGGGGTCAGCACAATCCAAGCTTTGTCTAATTTGCATCAGGCGTTTAACAAGCTAGTTTTTAGGCATTGAGTGTTATTACAGAGAAACATTTATCATTTTTAGGTTGAAGTCTATTAGTGGTAAGATCTTTAGCACCCACCAAGGAGAGAGTGAATAGAGGAAGCAATCAATCTGTTGAGATTTTCAATCAGAAAAATAAAAAGTGCTATTTACAGTGCATGTCCAACCGTCTTTATCTGACCCTCCCCTTTGCCAATGACAAAATGTCTTGTTTTAAGGTAACCTGGATCCTTTACAAATTGTTACTGCTTCAATGCTGAAAACAAGAGTAAACTAACTCAATGTGCAAGTATGTGCATGAAGTGACACAAGTTTCCTCTTTTTAATTGGACTTTTAATAGGAAAACTGATAGCATATAAACCTTTAGAAAGACTTGACATCCGTACGGCCCCAACTAGCAACAAAGAGATGCATGTGGATATGAAAAGTTTACGTTAAAAACAAAACAAAAAAAACTGTGCAAATACATCCGAACCCTGTTGCAAACAAAGCAGCATTAGGAAGTGGTTGATTAGCAGTGGCTTGCACTGCGTATTTGCTCCCAGTCACAAAAAGACACCTCAGGGATCTTTTCCTCACTTTTTTTATGCAAAGACAATCCGTCCATCACGTCCGACAATGCCAACGAGGATCACATTTCCTATGATTGGACTCCTTTCGTGACTGGGAAAACCTGCAGAGTCAGCATCTAGAAGCGGCCCTATATGCAATGTTTTCTCATCAAGATGTCAGCTTGGCTTCAGCGTCATCTCGGGAGTTTGTTCTTGGTGGAATCCTTCCGACTTTAAGTTACGGAGCTGGTTGCCACCTTGGGAATGGCGGTGGTCCTGCTTTGGCCTTTCCGCCTCCTCCCGCTGTTGCCTCCTCCTCGAGCGCCCCCCTTGGTCTTCTTCTCTGATGAGACAAAAATAAGTTTTAGTTAGGGGTGCCACAGCACACTAAACTTGCTGGCAGTAAAAATCTCAATCTTTAGTTTTTATTTTAGTGCAACATCAATAGTTGGTTTTCTTTTTGGGAAATAGTGGTTTTGGTTGACATTGGGAAGAGTAACATACAACAACCCTTATAGTGGCGGGTGGACAAACTCAGCTGAGTTACCTTGACTAAGACAAATGTTAAATAATGATCATGAGAAAATCACAAATATTATAAACAAGACAGACCAATATATGTTGCAATTGCATGTGAATGAACGAAAAAAGTATCGCAAAGCGTAATGATATTGAATGATGTGGAATGATATTGGTGAAAAATGTGCAATATGTTGGAATTAGGGGTGTTAAAAAATTTATTTTGCGATATATCGCAATATTACAGCGCCAATTCTCATATCGATTCAATATGCGGCTGAATCGATGTTTAAATATTCAACAAAACGTCTTACTTAGGGTTAGGGTTCATCCTTTAAGCATGGAAGAATGTTATATTAATGGAACATTAAGCCATAATATTTTATTTCAATGCTGTTCAATCATGAAACGGTTTGCAGATTGCAATCTGTTTGTTAAATACAGTGACTCACAGTTATGAGCCTGAATTTTCAGATAAATAAATACATTTTCATACAAATTTTACAGTGTACATGTACAAGTTTGCTGCTTAGTATTTTCTGAATTTGAGTTAAAAAAAAATCGCAACAATCGTTATATAGAATTGTATCGGGATAAATCGTATCAAATCAAATCGTGACCTATGAATCGTGATGCGGATCAAATCGCCAGGTACTAGGCAATTCACACCCTTGTTGGAATGCTATTGAATTATATTGAAAGATATGGAATGATGTGATTTTTTTTGCGTTGTATAGATTGATATTGAATATTTTGGAATACATGGAGTGGTTTTGAAAAATAGAGAATGATGTAATGTGGAGTGATATTGAATGATACTGTATGTTAAGGATTGATGTGGAATGATAATGGTGGACACTGTGGAATGATGTTGAAAGCTATCAAGTGTTGTGAAATGGTATTGAATATTGTGGAGTGATACTGAATGATAAGGGTTGATGTGGAAAGGTAATTGTGAGAAATCTGGAATTTGCGCATGAGAACTACATGGGAATTTTCAAAATTGTTCTCAAGGTGAATTCAAAGAGCTGAGCATTTTGTGTTTTAGTATTATTGGAATAATTTTGCAATTGGAAATGAATGGGGATTTTTTTCCTTTTTTTTTGAAAAATTGAATTGTGTGAAATGTAGAATTTTTGGGGGGGATAAATTGGAATGATGCTGACTGATATTGATTGAAAGATAATAAATGATGTGGAATAATATTGAATTATATAGAATGGTGTGCAGCATATTAAAAAAAATGAATAAACAAAATATTTTCTTCTTAAGTACAGTAAGTGCCGAAGTGGTGCTTAGATTCATCTTTTTTCCCCTTTTTTTATTTTAGGGGTGTGCCAAAAAACATTTGGTACATGCCATCATTCTTTTTGGGTCATGGTTCACCAAACACGGGTTCTTCCAAAGCTAATGCAGAGTATGGCTTTCGTTACCATGATGACCAGGGGTGAAAACTGTGACAATTTTGTTGAGTGGTTCCGCCCTCCACATCCAGACTGCAAATGAATGGCGCTTGCGCAACGCCACCACCGGGTAATTTAACTGCATCACTCTAGCTTGCATTTTCTCAATAATCAACAAACACAAGAATCATTACTAAACATCGTCAAGTGGAAATGAACTCGATGTGCAGTATTAGGCGGCAATTAGTCAGACGGCGCTCGTTTTGTTTATCCAAGGCGGGCTAGCTCGCTACACTGACTGATGTCTGTTATGAACTTGTTATGGCTCTGTGCACCACTCGGAAAAAAAGTGCACACATGCCAAACGCTAGACAGTGTATGTGACAGAGTATGCCGCTGACAATGCAAAGGTCATCATAAAAGTAGCTTGGAGGTAAAAATGAAAAAGAAGGTCAAAAAATGTTGTTGTTTTCTAAATGCTTTTTTGAATGCACAGTATGAATAACATGTCAATATGGTAAGGTACACAAATGTTATCTTAAAAAAAATCTAAACAATAAAATGTAAAAGTAAAAAAATAAATCTTATAAAAAAGAAATATATATATATAAAAATAAAATAAATCCACTCACAAAAAAACAAAAATGTTTGATGTATGAATAGCAGTAGTCTTAAAAAATAGGATCTAAAAATGTCTGTATTTTTCATGTACAAATAAAATGTATAAGCTATAAATGTAAAATACTTGTACTTGACTGTAAAAGTCATAAAACATTATTTAGTTATTTATTATTGAAAAATAAAACCAGAAAAAATCTAACAAAAAATGTTATTTTTATTTTTATTTTTTTTAATTTTATTTTTATATATGTTTTAATGGATGGGTGATAGTAAAAGTCTTTCAGAAATAATATAATGTAATAAAAATCTACATACATTTTTGAAGGTTCAAATAAATTCTGAATATAATTATTTTTAAAGAAAATTACAACTTTATCTAAAACATTCAAACAAATGATGAAATCTAACAATAAAACCTGAATGCTAAGATAAAAAAAAAGGTAGATACATCTAAAATGTAAAAATCTGAACATGAAAACCGAACAAAAGCTTACAAAATATGACAATGCTATCTCAATAAATGAATTGATTAAATTAAATAAAAATAAATGTAAAAATACATCTGAAATCAAAAAAATATTATTTTAATTCAAAAATAAATGTTAAAGTGTAAAAAATAAAATGTGTATTAAATTTTTGTATAAAATATAATCACATCTAAAAAATATATACTTTAAAAATACACGTAAAAATTTAATTGGAGCATGAAAAATCATTAACAAAAAATAATCATTAAGAATTCTATTAATTTGAAAGTCAACTAAATAATTGATAGCAATGTTTGCCACTTAGTTGTGTTTTATAGTTACTGCTGGAATTATGTTGTTGGAATTCAAAAAGCCTTGAGATGTATTTATTTATTGAAATTCAAAAAGCTAAAACATACTCTTTTTTTTTTTTTTTTTTCAATTACCCAGAAGATAACGTGAGCGCTGTCCAACTTTTGCAGTTACTCTCTATTTTATCATGACGTAACGACTCGTTTAACAAGCGACTAATGTGCTCAAGGTGCTCTGAGTCCGGACACGCCATCAATTTATGGTCCAACCTCGTCTCCACGCCGTCCAAACAACGAGCGCCTGACAAATGCAATAACATGTCCAGGGAACTTATTTTTTCTATTTGCGTGAGACCCCCAAATGAAGGAGAGATGATGATGTGTGTGCCACTAAATCACACACTGTTATACAATTTCTGCCCCCGGTGTGACTCCACAGCTGCTCCATGGGACTTCACCTCATCCTTGGTCACACTTTGGATGCACGGGTTCTCAAAGTACCACCATCAGGAGTACAATACAGTAGGATAGTACGCCGAAGTGTTCATCAAAAACAAAATAGGTTTCAATCCTAAAAAGTACTGTTAGAATCACTGATCCTAGTGCGTACAAAAGACGCTGATATGTTGGCAGGAGGAGGACATCTCTTGATTGCTCATCAGTTGACACCCGCTCGCGCTTCATCCCGAGCCTTCCGCAGCATGAACACCTTGGAAGTTTTTATGAGAGGGTTTATAATATTTCACCGCTAATTGTTTTCCCGACCCCCGAAATGAAATTCTTTCCAGGGTGAATTCACACGCGACCCATTTCTCAGCGGCAGCTGTCCGCCGAACAGCCGACTTCCTTCCAGACAGAAAAAAAAATTAAAATAAATTCGCACACGCACTCTGCACCCATGATAAGAGGTACACTTGATTTCCTGAAAAGGAGGAAAAATATAGAGAGAAAAAATTGCAGTTTTTTCATTTAAATGTCATAAATTGGTTCTCCTTACTTACTGTACAAAATGTTAACTTAACAGTAAACTTAAAACCAAAGTACGGACCGAACCACGATTTTTGGTGTACTACATTCAGAAAAAACATTTTCAAGAAAAATTGTTGGAATATTATGAGAGTATTCTGAGAGAATTTATTTTTTATTTTTTTATTAAAAAAGTAATACCTTTTTGAGGAAAAAGTCGAAGCTATGCTGTACTGTCAAGAAAGAAATTTGACCAGAAAAATGTATTCATTTTCTTTTAATCTATCGCATTAAATCATGTATTGAGTTATTGTAAATATTTTTTTAACTTAAAAAAGAGATTAAATTGACATTTTTTAACAAATAATAAACATTTAAAAAGTTGTTTGTATATTAATAAACTATTAAAAAGAAAAAAAATGCTCCATTTAAGGCTGTTTACGCCTGTCTTTAGCTGAAGATTTATTGACATATACTGTGTGTGTGTGTGTGTGTGTGTGTGTGTGTGTATATATATATATATATAACTTGCTGTGATTGGTCGATGCCTGAGCCCTGAGCAAATGTGATGTCATCTTCAGTCGACAGCAAGTGGCAAAATGGCCGCCCCCTGAGATAAAAACAGCTGGATTTTGCTGCATAACTAATATTCCACAAATGTAATATTAATCAGAATGTCATGTTTAGACGAGTGAACTAACATATAACATGTTATTGTCAAGAAATATGTAAAGTTGACTTCCCCTTTAACAACACTTGTAAAATGTGTGTATTGGGATTATAGATTGCATAGTGTGAGTTGTACCTAATAATTTGACCATCCCGCAAGGCTCAACAAACTAACTAAAATAAAATCAAAGTGGAGTATGGTGTTATGTAACGCACGTTCACCGCTCACGCAAGTTTTCTTGGGAACGCTGCATTTTTTCCTCTCGGTCTGCGGCGCGCACGTCTGAGATGGTCCCACAGACCGAACCTCCCGCAGTGGTAGTCGGACCCTAGACTGGGTCCCCTTTTTGAAGCCGCAAGTCTTGTTCCTCTTCACGCATGAACTCCACTGGCTCCATTCGGACAGCTCACACTCTGAAATAGAAATTGAGGATAAACAACAAATAATTGCGAAGCACGGTGCAAGGCAGAATTGTGATTTGTGCCCCAAAGACAACTAAAAAAAAAAAAGGCATACTAGTGATTCTCAAAGTGTGGTACACAGGCTCCCTCTGCTGATATGCAGAGGACAGGTTAACCCTGACCCTCTTGTAGTCGTTAGTGGAGACTTACCCACACACTCCATGGAGTCGTTGGCGGGGTGCAGGTGCGGAGGGCAGCTGACGGAACAATTTCGATTGTTCAAATACAAGCCCTCCTTGCATTTCATGCAAAACTTGTGGTCGAAACACGCGTCACAGTCTCGTTCACATTCTGCAAGACACAGCCAGAGGAGCAAATCTTTCAATGACTTCACAGCACACACGCAGGTTGCTATCGGGTGAGCGTGTGAATGAGGACAACCAAGACAATGTGTTGAAACGCAGACGCGCGCTGCGTCCTCGTTGTGCCGACCATTGCATCGCAATGCGGCCTTCCAGGAAAAAGGGCAGATAAAAAGTTGGGAATCTTGCGATGCTTCGGCGCCCGATGCCAATTGGCACTATTGGAGGGATTGTTTGTGTTTCTGTGATGAGGTTAAATTAAATAGCGCCGACTTGGCTGCGTGTGGCTCGTCGCCACAATGACACAGGATCTAAACACAGTGCAGTGTTTAAAAGCACAACATTTGTTTAAATGAATGATAAAGTTGTTCCCATGTGGAAGGGGAACGCCCCATGTCGTGTCTCATTCAGACTCAAATATGACTTTTACTCTAGAGAATTTTTTTTTCCAGCGGTCGGGAAGTATTGTTTGTTGGAGACTAACATTGTCTGCGTTTAGTAATTCATAAACTGTGGTTTTTATTTAGTTTTTAATAAGAAAGAAAATACTTTTTAAGAAAATATATATTTTTTTTTTCAATAAAAAATAATAATAAAAATCATCACAAGTAGTGATGGACAAAATAATTGATTAAATTTCAACTTTAAACTTTAAACCAAGCGTGCCATTTGGAGGAGTCAAAAAAATCACAATTGCTTCTTTCTTTGGCATTTGCCCTTCAAATAAGCACCAAATGAAAAACATATGTTCCACCCAAAAAAAGAAGAAAAAGACAAGCAGACAACAATACATTGTGTAAACTTTCACTTGAGATTTGCGTTCCAGGAGGTAAGCAGAAGCAGACTAACTGCACACTCAGCTGCTGGCTCCCTTGGCCACAAAATACGGGAATGCCGCCCTCACAAACTTTTTGAGTCGAAAAATACACTAAGCCTTTTTTTTTTCCTACAATAACAAATTGACATTTGCAAAATTTAAACAGATCAAATGAGCAGAACTCACGGGAACATATGTTGTTGCCCCCCTGTTTCCTCATGCCAAAGTATCCCGTGGGGCAGGAGGCCAGGCACACGCCCACTTGACTTATGTTGCTCCGCACAAAGTAGATGAAGAGCTTGGACTTGCATTTGATGCAGCCGTTGTACTTGGAGCAGCGCTCGCAGCCTTTGGGGCAAGATGGCAGGCCCTCGCCGCTCACTGGCAAGAAGAAAAGAATAATGCACATCAAATGGAAAAAATAACCCATCTAATTGTTTCCAGCAACATGTGAGGCATTTTAACAAACGACATTTGTTCAGTCGACCTGTTAAAATAACATTGTGATGGTTTCATATTTTACTAGCATTCCAATATGTATCGCAATAACAGACAAAAAAATAATTTTTAAAAAAGCAATGCAGATCTGGAATAAATATAAACACAGCTGCAAAATTATCAGTTTCTCAGATGTTGCTATTTAAGGCAACTGTAAATATTGGAGTAAAATGAACATTTTTGTTTTATTCTACAAAATATTAACAACATAACTCCCAAATTCCAAATATTGTTAACTCATTTGCTCCAAAAAACGTTCTATTTTAAATATTGTCATGGTCCAAAAAAAACATATTTATTTATATATACATTTTTATGCTATAGCATATAGAAGGCTTTGATGCAGCTTCTGACCTGAAGAGGTGGCTTAAAGCAATGGTAGTTATTACAAAATACAAAAGAATCTCGCCCTCATTTTTCATATTCTGACAAAAAAATTATTTTTGTATTGTTTTGTTTTTAATAAATAGTCATGAGGCATATTTTTTGGGAGACGAATCAGTTAAAAAAAGTCTTTGTTGTCTACGGCCAAGTTCGCAATCACATCAATGCAGACGGAACGGAATCTTATTGTTTTCATGGAAACCACCTCAATCGGTCTGGTCTTTCTATTTACATAAACAAATAAATACCGGTCTGTGTTCCTGACCTCAGGGACTTCATAGTTAATTGCTCATTCATTCACAGAAGACAACCCAGAAACATGACGATGAAGTTTAACTGCTTTCACGGAACGCACAGTGCTGTTCTCATCATCGGGATGCAGCAATCACATGACAGTGGCCTAACGTTTGAGAGTTGTCCTGAAAATGCTTTGAAAAAAACTTGTTGCCTTTGAATTGTCATACATTCATGGCAGTCTTATTATCAGCCTGCAGAGACAAACACATAAAGGAGAGAACTTTGCAAACTCCTTCTCAGATGAATAATCACAAAATATCATTATGGTTTGAGCCGAAATGTAAACGTCGTGAAATACTTTTTGCCTTGTCTTGCAATGACGGTTGGGAAGCAACGTTTTGTCTTGTCGCGCATGTTTTCTCTCGAGTGTTGACTCACAGAACAGAAACAGTCAGCCGCAGACAGGCGACAATGAACAGCAAAACAAAGACAGATGTGAAAAAGAAAATCACTAAAAATGTGTGACATTTTTTAAACTTTGGAACCTCAGTTCACAAACATCCCGCTTCAAAAGATATTCACTTTATGAACACAATTGTTTAAGCCTGACAGCATAATGGCTAGGCGGCTAGCTAGGGGTGTAACAACAAACATTTCGACTCAGAGAATCAGTTTTGATTTAAAAGAAAAAGTGAATCGAATCAAACAGAATTGAATTATTCCATTTTAAAATATACAGAGATTGTCAGAGATCATGCAAGATAATTGCTTGATGTTGTCGTTTCCAAGAAGGATTTGTGGTGAATATATTGTCTTGTACCATCCTAAAAAAAAAAAAACAGCAAAAATACAGTACGTACGGTAGGCCTATAAGCAAGGTGTATTTTTTTTCCAGTTGTTATCATGAGCTAATTTTGTATGTTTGTATGTATTTTGTTTGTTACTCAATTCACAATGTTAGCAAAGTTATGGGACAATGTTTTGATAGCGTGAAAGCCTAAACTAACGCTAGCTAGCTAGCTCGTTTTTTTTCACACCTCCATGCAACTCAATAAAAAAGAGAAACAATTTTTACGTCACAACTGACGAACAAATGATGGAACAAGCCAAAAATCTCAGCTACTATTGTACTTCAGTACATCTCAGAGTCACCTGTGGTCACTCACCCCGTCTCTGCCTTTTGCTCCTGAAAGGTTTGGCAACATCGCTGTCACCCATGGAACTGAGGAAGACCATCGCCAGTGCCATCAATCCCAGCTGCATAGTCCCTGTTGGTTTTCCGGGCCACTCGAGGTCCCCAGTGGACTAGGTGGGGCAGAGGAATGGGTCCCTTCCTCTGCCAGATAGGTAAATCCGTCCCTTCTCACAGGTGAATAGATGATCTGTCTCGCCACCTTTATATCCCGCTCTGTCGTTTGCTATCTGTCAGTGAAGTGGCTAATTCATTGTTTAAGCAAAGCAGAGATGGAGGCCGTCGAACATCTGGCGTTTCAACCCATGAAGCTGAAGGGATGGCTGCTGCTCTTCCTCGTTCCTCTTCCTAGTCGGTGGTCAGAGGTCACACGTCTTATTAAGTTGATTGACGGCTTGCAGATTGATAAAAGGATGGAGGCAGGCTCCTCCTGACAGCTGCAAAGGCACAATTAAAAGAATCAAGAAACTATTTTAGGGAGTAAGTCAATAATTCAGTGTTTCTGGGAAACATTGTGTTGTATGTAGTAAGTAAATTTCCCACTAAAATGGTCAAACTCAAGCTTGTACACAGAAAGTATTGGGCAGGGTATGGGAGGTCAAAGGTTCAGAATTTCAATGTCAGCCTTTTTGTGGGGAGCTGACTTCTCCAATTCCTCTCATTTCTCAAAAACATTTAAATTAGGTTAATTGAAGACTCAAAATCACCCTTACACCTAATCCGACGTTAACTCTAACCAGGTTAAAGGGAGTCTCTTACCCAAACTCCTAACCAAAACACAAACAACTAACTGAAGAATCTGAATTACCCTTAAACCCTTAATCCCTTAACTCCTAACACAACTGTAGCCAAGTTAATTGAAGTCTCTAAACCCTTACCATAAATTCGTTACGATAACACAGCCTCAATCCAACCTCAACAACTGTTAGTGAAGGTTTAAGATTACTCTCACACCTTCTGCCAAACCATAACACAAACTGAACCCTAACCAAGTTATGTGAAGACTCCAAATTATCTTAACCCCAAACCCTAAGACCTTATGTTAACCCCTGACCCCATCACAACCCCTAAACGAAACCAGATCAATTTAAAATTCTCTAATCGAGTAAAAAAAAAAGTGCTTTGCTGCAGTCTTGTCGTATCTATAGGCAATTACTATGCTTTTAGTGGTATGCCAGTTACTCACAGATTTTCAGGGAACACTGCATTGGTACACAGGACTCGGGTATCCAATAATCCTTGCCGTTTTCCGATTACTTTGTGGGCACGTGAGCCTGTTTTCAACCGCCAAGGGGCAGTTAAGACCGAGCCCTAACGAATTCCGCCTAGCAACAAGAAGCCAATCAAACAATGGCGTGAATTAACTTTAATTAATCTTCATTCATGAAGTTTTGTAATGAATCAGAAATTTGTGTTTTCTGTATGAGCAATACGTTTGTCATCTCTTATCAACAACCAACAATATGCTTAGCAACATTAGTCAAATACCAAACAACAGACAGACACTATTCAAAACTATATTTGGACTTGGATGATGAGAGGAGTGTGTTTATGCTCGGAATATTAATTGTAGTCAAAACACATTCGGGACAGCTTTAGTGGCGAGGTCGAGGTGTATTTACAGCTCGGGTGTGACGACGAGGACACCCAGAAGACATGAGGACCCCGACAATGAGTGGTCCCTCCTTGCAAGCATGATAAAAAAAAAATGAAGACCATATTAGGCTGTTGTGTTTGGTACCATCTGGCATTGTGCCACCGGGTGCATCAAAACATAGCATAGCATTCATCATAACACTAATCCAAAGTCATTACGTGATCAGCATGATAATGATTTCTACATGCGCCATTCTCCCAAGTGGACTCACCGAAAGAGTCATGAAGAATGTGAATATACTGTAAATATACTAACATACTATATTTGTATAGGCACAGGTATTGAAATTCTATTTATTTATTTATTTATTATTAAAGTCACCATAACTGTGCTGGAAGCCATTTCTAAGTTTAAAAAAAACTATTTTCAAACTATTAAATGAATATAATAATATAATAAAAATAATATAATAATTGATAAGCAATTTAGAGAGGTAAATTTTACAAATCTTAAAACCAAAAATGATGTTAATCAAAACTTATTTTGCATGTATTACTTATAAATATGAATACGTGTAATATTTATAATATATTATTAATATTAAACCTAAACTCAAATCATATTTGATACAACTAATTACAAAATACTTTTTTAATTTAATAATAATAAATTGTCAATATAGTGCTATTTATTATCATTTTTGTTATCATAAAAACTAAACCTATAATTACAAGTATTTGTCCTACTTATAAAATAAATAATATACTAATATACAATATAAATAATGAAGAATGTATTTATTAGAAATCATTTTTTATAAACAAACCTAAAAATGGTTATCAAAATAATAGTTTTTAATTTGTAAAATGTAATAATATCCCTTAAGAACTAATTAAAAACAATATACTTAAAATAATCACATTTATTATTCATTTGAAAGAATTTATGATGATAATAATAATGATATTATTATTAAGAGTAGTAGTAGTATTTATGAGAAATAATTACTTGCATTTATTTTATGTAATACAGTATATGTTAAATGATATAAGAATGTGATGTATGTAATCTTGAAATATATTTGCAGCATTATTTTTACTACAGTTTTTTCCAATACCGTTAATCCCTAATGAATGCTAATGGCAACATGAATGATACCAAGTTAGTCTGGATGACACATGCAATTCTTGATGCGTTATTCTCACCATTCATTAATTTAAGCAAGTCTTCGGATAACCCATAAGGGATACTTAGCCGTTGCTAAACGGTACTCTAATAATAAAAACACATCAGTGACACCCTTCGGCTCCAAGTCATATTTACAAGAGAGAGCCAGAAAAAAATGATGCAGCACCTGTTTGTTACTTGAAAAGAGTTGGCAACCAGCACATGTCTGCTGAATAACAGTTGAGTAACTCCTCACTTGTGCCAGAACCTCTTTTATAAACCCCGCATAACTCTAAAGAAAACCGTCTTTGACCGAAGGGGCTCCGGCTAATGGCTAATAATTCCTGGGATGACGTGAATGCACGCGATTCCTGCGTACATTTATGTGACAGTAATTAAAAAAACCTTCATCTTAATCTTTAAAGCCCACCACCATCAAGTCTTGAGGGCTTTGTGAAGCCATAAAAAAGTCAGGAGATTACATTATCTCCTTTGTAAAACCCAAGTTCGATGAATTAATTAGTCAAGCATCTAACTGTGGATGAACCTTAGTGGCTGATGTTTAACGCTGACCTTTTTTTGCGCAACAGACCAGTTTCTTGTAAAGACATACTCTCTAGGCTCAACCCGCCTCGGCTCACATATGAATTTAAGTAACATCCCATTCTTAATCCATACACTTTGATGTAAGGTCGGTTCAACCTTTGGAGAAGTTACTTCATCTCTTCTGGGAAGGTTTCCCACAAGGTTTATAAGTGTGTTTATGGGATTTTTTTTTTTTACCATTCTTCCAGAAGCGCATTTGTGAGGTCAACACTGATGTTGGACCAGAAAGTCTCGCTCTCACTCTCCGTCGGGTTGAGATCAAGACTCTGATAAGGTCAGTCAAGTTCATCCATGCCGAACTCCTTCATCAATGTCTTCATGGTCCTTGCTTTGTGCATTGGTGCTCAGCCGAGTTGGAACTCAAGTCAAGTTCACTTGAGTTGCTATTTTTAGGACTTGCGTCTAGCTTGGCAAAAACCTGAGACTTGCCTTTATATCCATGAGACTCAACTTGACTTTGACTTGAACTACATGACTTGGCAAATCCTCTTGTTAATAGTTGACAGGACTTATTCGAGCTTGATGCCCCTTCTATCTAAAGTGGTTGCGCCTTCTACATATCCAGATAAGCAGACTAAACTTCTTGAACCAATTATGATATGGTGGGAACAGTTTAAGCATGTCCTGTCCCAGCTTCAACGTGACCGTGCACCAGTCCATAAACCAAGGTCCTGACCTCAACCGGATAGATTATCTTTGAGATGTAGAGAGGATCGGTCCATTTTTTACCCATAGTTGGGTTATTTTTACATCAAACAATGTCAAGGCAGGTAAGCCAAATTGAATTATTGACAGACCAAAAAGATTAAATATACATCTCACCATTCACACCATGTTGAAGTTGTTGTAATTAATGACCCTGGACTTGTCTCTCGTTAAAAAGATGGTCCCATTGGGGTAATCTTTCTTTCTTTCAAAAAACTATTTTATTGCCGGGTGCGTGGGCTCCATGTGCCAAAGCAAATTTGATGGCTTCGTTGCCTTATTTGCAAGCCTGTTGCAAAATACTACGCCAAGCAGAATTGATGTGCACAACTCAACTAGTAATGAATCCGTAACGTGAGGAAGACTGCCAATATTGTTTCTTAAATACAGATTTATTCATGGGGAAGTCGTCACCGCTTCTTATTTGGCTTGTTCCCCAATCTAAAAAAAGCTCTCCAAACATACTGTATGTTATTCAATTCAGCTTTGCTAGCTTGCGAGCTAATTTATTTTGAGTTAAGCGTTTTGAGAGTCTCCTTTCAAACTCGTGTCAATATAATATTTAAGCTTCTTCTCAGACGATTTAAAGAGTCGATCACGATTTACATCTTTGTTCAGAGAAGGAACCGTTACTGTTAGCAGTAACCACACCCCAAAAAAAGAAGAAAGAAAACTGTCTTCCGCCTCGCTCTCATTACACTCGCACCTACATACTCAAATTGCTCATCCAATCACGTTCACTTTCTGGCCGAAAGTCAGTACACCAATTCAAGAAACACAAATGCTGGGTCGCTAACATATTTTTTGGTTCACTTACTGTGTCCCAGTACATATAGCCTGTGGTCCGGGAGCAGTCCACAGCTCGGTGGTTGCGGACCCCTGCCGTAACCCACTAACCCTAACTCTAAAACAAAACACCGTAACCTAACCCATGCAGCCCGATCCCTGAGGTTTTTTTTTGCAAGTCACAGTGGTGTATTGTTAAGCATCTGGATTCAAATCTCTGCCACTGTCCTGTGTGGAGTACTTTGTATGTTCTCTACGGGGACTTCAATTTCTTGGGTAAATTAAAGTCTAAATTGCCGTGGGTGAGAGTGTGAGCCTTTTAATGAAAGAGAAGAAGCAGTGAGTAAAGATGTAGAGTGCAGCATTCTACACAAGCGAGTCATTTGTTTGTCACAAATTCTGATCAGACGGTCTTATGTGTGTTATGTTTTACGTTAGTGGTTGGTTTCATATTATAGATGCGTGATAGTTCATTCTAAAATGCTGCATGCTGCTTATTATACTCCAGAGATCCAAAAGTCACGGAATTCCCATTACTCAGTTTGGACCTTTTCCTTGACTATTGGCTGTTCTATTCCTCTTCTCATCTTTGATATGAAATTGTTGTGACGTGGATGTTTGTCATGTGGCCACCAGAAGGGAAGATAGTAGCTTTTAGGCAAGCAGAGCAATAAATGGATGAATATTCAATGTTCCAATTCAAGTCTCGTCAATTTGGGATATTTGTAGAATGACAGCCAACCTGCACCACATTGAAAATAACTTGTAAAAGAACATGTGGCGTCTGCACTGGTTGAGACGTATTCTCATGCTCTTCACCTTCATTTCATCAACGGTACAACCTTTGCCCTTTCACTGGAGATTTCATGGCCATGGATGTTATTTCTACTTTTAATTTGTGTTGTATTCCAAACGAAAGCACATCCCAAGGGTGAGTGGGACAGTCTCGTTTTGAGCCATGGGTCCGTCCCACTTCCCACCGGCTTTCGCCAAAGTCATTGTTCTGTTTCAAAATTATGCAGGCCCCGTCCCGGCATCCCATTTTTTTGCCATGTGTATGTCAATCGCACAGTTGTCATAACAAATCATACGATAAACCCATTCAAAGGGAATTTAACTGTTCATGTTTACTTCCAAATTTACGTTTGCGGAACTAGAACTACTTCCTGCTTTCGCATCTAAGAATCATGGGAAATGCAGTCCTACTGCTATTCATTGTGGTCACCACTCGCTGGCCAGACACCGCAAGCTGAGCTTTCTAGTGAAGAACTACTAAAATCTAGTAATCACAGACTTAGCTTGCCCTCGCTTCTGCCTGCTTTCCTCCTGCTTAACCTTAATTGTCACATCAGTCCGTTTTAAATGACTGAAGTGCATTAATTGCACACACAGCCGGGTAGCTTCGCCCTCCACGAATAACTATTCTGGCTCACTTTTATCTCTGCTTTCCTCTTGATTGTATCTCTGTTTGAGTCTTTATAGTTAGATCACTCAGTTGTAAAAGACTGAAGTCTATGATCACACGCTTTGTAACAATAATATCATCATATCGTCGCTGCTATGTGAAAAACATGTATGTCCATTTTTTTCTCCACGTAAAAAAAATTCTTAGATGCAAAGAGTATGTCTTTACGTGTCTTTACGTTAATTTTTTTTATTTTTGGGATGATCCCAAAAACGTAAAAATAAAAAAAAATGGGGGGGGGGGGGGGCATAAGTGTTTTTCACTTAGCAGTGACGATATATGCATTTCAACTATAATATCTAATGTGTAATAATAAACATGAGATAAACTTAGACATCAATTGTAGAACAGAAAAGAGTTATCGTTGCCTAATTGAGTTACACGAAGATTTCAAAATATTCAGAGCAGTCTGTCTGATTTATTGTAAACCACAACCACAAGAATAAACATAGTTGTTAAATTAATACCACTTTAACAGTGCCAACATTCAACAACAAAGTTGCTTGCAAAATAAGATATAATCACTGTAATTAAATAACCATTAAAGTGGAAAGAGTCATAAATAAATAAATAAGGAGCAACCCACCTGTGAACCAAGATCCACTCGTCACTTTGATTTCTTTAAAAAGAAGAAAAACCCTGCAGCTTCTTTAGCAAAAAATTAATAAAAAATCAAGACACAATAAAAAACAAAAATACTTTTTCCTAAAATTAAATTTTGTGATGCAGAATGCGGCAAATGTGCTGCAGTGCTTGAAAGCTGCAGTAAAGTAAAAAAAATAAAAAATAAAAGTGTCAGAAAAAAGAAGAAGAAAAGTTATAATATTCCCATGAGGCTGGTTGCCGTTTGTCCTTTAGTCTTCATTTCAAGGTAGTTACATTTTTATTTGAATGTCAATTTGATGAAGCGTCCCCGTGGCTTTTAATTCCAAAGTTGTTGGAGCTGTCAGCTGCCTCTAACTGCTGCGACTCGGTGGAGTGTGTGAGAGAGAGCGTGAGATAGAGGTGATATTTGCATCCAACGCTCGCAGCTGCCAGGACCTGCGGAAGCCTCGCCCACAAACTTTGCACTCAGAAGAAAAGTTGCCCCGCACTGTAATTTTACTGCTAATTGATTATTTTGTATCAAGTTGAATTATATGAATGTTTTATATGCATGTTTTAAAACACAATTATTGAATCAAAGAAATGTTACAAGTAACATGATAGCATTCATAACTGTCATACAAGTGTAAAAATAAGTTAACCTCTGTTAAAGCAATCACACTGTTTACAAACTCTCTTTCTTTTTCTTAGCTTAATAGGTGCGTCCAAGTTGCAGCTAGTGGCTTATTTTAAAATAATAGTTGTACCCATTTTTAAAAACAAAAAGGCGTCTTAATCAGTGGCCAATAGAGGGTGCTAGGGTTTCAATCCACCACTCACCACATTACCTTGAATACGACTAACTAAAAATAAATAAAATACAAATACTGTATTTATTAAATATATATTGTGTATATTCCTTTCTTGGGGAAACACATAGTGACAACAATGGCAGCATTAATATAATTATTGTTCACTCACTGTTTTCTGGAATAACCAAACGTGATTGTGAATAACGTGTGAAAATTTGCCTGGGACTGCAGGGCAGCTCCTCAGAGTTAGCTTGATAAAGGGTTTCAAGGTTTAGCTATAGTCTAATGTAAGGTTTCGTTGGTGGTTAATGCAACACTATTTATAAAATGAAAAGGCAGGACAGAGACGGATTTATTCTTAATTTAAACTTTACTCGTCATACACGACAACTAGAGCGACAAGACTTCCTGATCCCCTATCAGCTGACTAAACACTAACCAATCAGAAGCTAGCATACTTTAGGTAAATACAAGTGAATGATGGATGGAGAGCAGCAGATTTGACACATCAACTTAGCTGCTTGTACAAAAAAATACCAAAATGTATGAATGTGTAAATAAAAATTCTGGAAACATAAATGTACAAGTAAATATACATTTTAACAAATTAACTTGAATGCTTGATCCTCAGGGTGTGGACCTTCGCAAAGCGATTCGTCTTTGTCGTTGGCAGTACCCAACGCTTCAAAGTGTGAATGCTTAACATGATATGGTTAAAGCCATTACTATCTCCGTATTTGGAAACCCGACCGAAAAGTGGCACAAACATCCGAGTAGCGCTACATGTATTCCTCATAAGTTTCTGAGTTTTTTTCTTGCAAATCTGACACTTTATAAAGTGGCAGTGTTGCCACTTTATAAAATGGCAAATTTACAAGTTTTTTTCTCAGAACGTTGGCCCCACCCTCTAAAAAAGATATATTTATACATGGCCTTAATACGCCATCGTACATGTCATATTAAACAATCGATGAAAATATTTGCTACTATTTTAAAATTTGAGTGGTCACATCCCTCTACCCATGATTTTGAGGTGTGCGCTGCTATAATGATTGACACATTAGGCTGTCAAGTCATTCTGCAAGCCCAGCCCTGTTAACTAAAAATAACATCGGCCATTTCAGATCATGGATGAATAAACACTACTTTTAGGCCTCGTCATCTTACTAAAAGCCAAAGAAAATGCAAAATGTGCAATTAATCCTGACCTGAGTTTCACCAATTTGACCACCAAAGGCATACAATACAATCTTGAGGTACCACAAAAATATTGGTAAATACATTAAAAACAATAACAGGATTATTTACAGCCCTGATTATCGAGGAGTTTTGTCCAAATCTCATCTCCATGTCAGAAAATGACATTTATCCGGGCGCTGCGTGAAACGAATACCGCTCCCGCTGATCGATTTATCTTGAGAATTAAGTTACGCCACAGCCCTGTTTGTTTTTCCTCTTCTCGTGGCCAAGAGAGAGGGAAAGAAAAATGGCATTTTAAAGCACGGCTGCACATCATCACTTGATCTCTGTGGCTGCCAGTCAAGCATTTTGATGCGTGCGATGACAGAAAAATAGACGCACATGTGAATTTGGCCAAGCACACTAGAATAAAATATGAGGATGTTTCATATATCATTTTGCCATCCCGCTGTGTGTGTTATTCGTGGAGATTTGTCGATATTAGAGCATGACATGAGCAGGGCGGTACACTAGTGGTTAGCACGCATACCTTGCGTTTGTACCTCGGCCCAGGCCCTCCTGTGTAGTGTTTGAATGATCTCCAAGTACTCTGGCTTCTTCCCATGTTTAAAAAACAAGTATGGTTCATTGAAGACTAAGGTGAACCTTAATCCTGACCCTAACCCTCACCCCTACCCTTAACATTATCCTTGGTGATGCTTCTGAATTTGCCAGCATTTTATTTTTTTTATCCTGTTAACAAACTGCGTGAAGACGGCCAAGAAACAGTCCTGGGGGAGCCCTAAACCCGAGGCAAAGCGCTTCTTTCCGTGTCAGTTACAAGACCGCTTATGCATGCAAATAGCGTAAAAAGTGGACTTTATTCAGGTCATCATTTCTGCTCTGACCTCAAAGCTTAGTGTAACGATAGGCAAGGAAATATCCTTGAAGCTAAACCGAGCTTGAAGAAAGACTTTTACTAATGAGACCAATGGTCCAACTGTTGGACTGTGAAGAGAAATGAGCCAAATCCGACAAGGCATCAAGGTAAAGCGATGACTTATGTTTCATCAGGATGCAATACAAAGTCTTTGATAATGAACTGTGAAGTACAGTTTATGCTTTCCTTGATCTTTATCACAAGTCATTTTCTTCACAATTGAGTCTGTTACCTGATGACACAGAACAACCTGCACTTTCATATTATAGCCTTCCCCTGACATTTTGACCACTGTGGGCAGCACAGTGGTTCAGTGGTTAGCGCCTCAAAGCAAAACACATTTTTTTAAGAGGTAGTTGGAAAAATATATACATTTTTAACACAAAGTGTTTGCCTATTGTTTACAAACAAAAAGAACACAGTGACCACGGGTGTTGAAATCACTTCTTGCTTTCCTGGAAGTAGACTATATTCTTCGAAAGAGTGGTCAGTTTCAACGTCCAAACGGACCCTAGAATGATCCATCCACTGGTGTGACCCAGGGCTCAGTCTTGGGGCCGCTTCTCTTCCCCACACTCTCAACATTCAACTCGCAACATTTTTTCTTAATTCAATCATTTTCTCCAACAACCACAAAAAACCCGCATTGGAAATTCACCTGAGCCAAAGCTTACACTAATTTTATCACTACTGACAACTCCAATTCAGTGTTGGGAGGCGGTGTCAGCCTCCAAACCGATTTTGTTCATTAGTCATGTAAATTGTCCCTTCTCTCATTTCTAAATGCGTCCTAAGGCCCCTTCCTCTTCAGCATTTGCACTCTGTAGACAACATTTTCCACGTAACAACAACCCGTTGATCTTCTTCAACTGGAACTACACTTTAATCAAAACTGACACACTATTGACAATTCCAATTCCAACTCAGTCAAAACGGGCAGAGAGTTTCAGCCTCCAAACTAATCGCATGCAGGTTGGCCATACCTAGTGTGACCCAGGGCTTTGTTCCCTATCCATCACCTTCACTGTCCCTCTTGGCAACATTTTCTGTTGAACAGTGACAAACCAGAGATCCTCCTCAGTGGTCCTCAGTCCATTTTAACCAAAGATACAATTTTTAAAAAATTACATTTGACATCTCCAATTACAGCTCCTGTGGGAAGTAGAAATGCTAACACATTTTTAGCCCCCAAAGCGATCTCAAGCGACTAGAATGATTCATCAATCACACAAATATATCCCTTCTCCTGTGTCCACGGGTGTAAACGCAGGGCTCTGCCCCAAATACCCACCTCTTCATCATCTACAGTCTCCCTCCAAGTGAAATTTTTCTTTCAACAGAGATAACCTTAGTGGAACCAAGTGACAGTTCTATCTATGCAACTCCTCTGGGAACTAGAAAGGATTCTTCGAAAGAGCAGATAGGTACAGCCTCTAAACCGAATTCAAGCAACAAGAATTATCCATCAATGTGTTTGATCTTGACCACATGTTGCTAAAAGGCTCTACGTATTCCAATGTAACGGCTTATCTGGCAGTTCTGAAGATGAAGTTCTATCATGATGCTGTTGGACACCTGCCTCCAAAAGTGGCTGCTTGCACCAGTTTCGCCTGCAGGGAAAAAAATCAGTCTGAGTCAGCAGGACCCTGTCTTGTACCAACATTGAACACCTGAACATCTATACACCGCTGGGAACAAATGTCCTGAATCAAATCCACAGCTACCAGAAGTAGACGCAGTGTGAGAGCCAAGACCTCCATCTGGTGGCCAGACATCTGCTACGAGTGGGATGAGACTGCAATTCTGCATGGATAAAAAAAAACTAAATCTGCCAAAAATCCGCTGCCAAGAAAGAACGCTGGCTGAAACTCGATGACATTCAGGATACTCTTATCTCTTTGGTTTAAACAGCACTCAACTCAAAATCCAACTGTAAATACAGACATCTGAACAGAAAGATGACGTTCACCTGCTTTTTAGATTTCTATATTTCAGTATTCTTCAGAATAGCATTATCAATGTCAAGATAACATTGATTGATTTTCAATTATAACATGATGCAGGCTCTGGATAAAACTGGCCATCTGTATAGCTGCTGTTATCTGATTTAGGCCTATACAGTAGTTACTAGCCATAGCTATGTGCTCTGTCTTGATACTGTTGAATTCAATCTATTCATGTTTCTCTTATGTTTTATGCACCTAATTTGAGTCCGTTGCTCATCAAGACCTCAAGAAAAGGTACTTATTGTATGTTCTCCTACATACTGTATAGCCTAGCCTACAGTATTACTGATTAGTTCTTTTGGAAACTAAATCTTAACGTATCTACAAATTATGTATTCAATATTTTCTTGAGTTTATTTGATTAATGTCAGAATAACAAGAGGGGAATACGTCATTTTTTATCATCGTAGCCCGCTGCTTTGCTGTCATAAATATCAGGAGTACAGCGTTATATCACAATTATTCAACCTCATAAAATCATAAAATGCCAAGTGAAAATAAGATTTTTTTTCTTTTTCTTTGGAATCATTTAACCTATAAAAAAACAAAACAAGATTTATCACATTTAGAAACGAGCTGCTAACATGTGTTTGCCATATTGGCGCTCGTAGACTCAAGCCGCCGAGTATCACCTTACTGCAAGACATGATGCTGGCCCTTTAAATGTTGCACTTACTGTTGGGTCCAGTCACATCTCATGTCAAACTCATTTAAGCTTTAAATAAACTAATTTTTTTTAAATGCACTTTGAGCGCCTGCAAACCCCGAAATTCTTGTGCTTAAAATGTATGCCGCCCAGTTTTTTTTTTTTTTATTTGTTTTTTTAGAAAAGGACATTTTATTTACTTAAATGACTAATCTGTGGTTTGGCTCATCACAATTTGTAAGAAGACAAGTTTGATTTTAGTTTACACCAGGTGGAGGGATTGCTTACATTTAAAAACACTAAAGCATAGTTAACTGCAAAGGCAATGTCTTAAAGGGAACATATGATCGAACATGGAGTTTTTAAATGTCTTGTATAAAAAAAGTAGTTGCCTACTTAAGCCAAGGCACCAGTTGTAGTTGGTTGACTCTCTGGAAAGTCTGTTTGTTAAACTGCACATACGCAGTTCATTTCTAAAAATCAAGACAGCAAAAGTCAGGTCAGGAAGACATGACTTTGCTTGGCTGTGGCGATGGCTTGGCTGTGACAAAAGCTTGACTGTGACAAAGGCTTAACTGTGACAAAAACTTGACTGTGATGAAGATTTGGCTGTGACGGAGACTTGGCTGTGAAAGAGTTAACTGTGACAAAAACCTGACTGTGACAAAAGCTTATCTGTGATGAAGACTTGGCTGTGACGAAGACTTGACTGTGACAACAGCTTGGCTGTGACAAATACTTAGCTCTGACAAGACGAAACACACAAACTTCCACACATAACGTCGACAATGCTCCCACGCTGACTGGACAGACACAACAGACTAAATACACCAACTTATTTGACAAGACACACCTGGGGAAGACACAAGTGGCTGAGGACACTGATAGATTGACACACACAAAAGGAAAGACACACAGGCGGACGTGGTTACACATAACGACACGAGGGGAAAGACGAGGAACAAAAAACAAAACATTGAACACACAGGCAAAAAGGAACACGAACAGAACACCCAAAACCAAACAAAAACCCAACCCAACAGAACCGAAACATGACACTTTGTGCAATTCCAATACTACTAAAGCAATGTGTAAAACAAGAGATTGCATAACTGAAGCAAGCAAGTCACATTTAATCACTCGTAAATCCCAAACGAGTGGCTTTAATGTGTTTTTATTAAAAAACAAGACCATCGCCATGGGACGGATTCGATTTTAACACCCTACTCGATTACATGTTTTCAGAGCTTTTCTTCTACTTTTTTTTTTCTCTTTCTTGCACTATTTTCTTAACGTGTGCTTGAGTTCTTGACACTACGGTATAATGCTAAGTAGTCTCTGTGTTGCTATAGAGTGCTCCTTGTTTCCCTGGATTAAAAAAATAAAATAAAATCACCTTCAGCAAAAATTGCAAAAAATAAACAACAACATGAGGTGACAACGGTAACTAAGATTTAAGCAGTGCCATCTTTGATTCTTCGCTGTACAAAATCCTACTAAATTCTCAAGAGAACCAGCTCTGATTACTACTGCGTTGTTGTACATTTTGTTTCGTGGTTTCTTTTTAAGTGAAGAAAGACGTACAGTACTTTGCCAGATGTGAAGTAAACGACTATAAACAGCCCAGTGAGTCACGGATGTAGCCTTTGTATCAAAACTGGATGCCGTCGCGGTCCTCTCTCGTTGATTGAGGCTGGCGTGTTCAGATTAGCCAGCAATTAGCTGTCCCCATATCGCCAGAAAAATATTTTCCTCCTATTTTTTTCCCAATTTCTTATGCTGTGTTGTCAGGATGGAGTATTGATCCAGACAGGAAAAAAGCCAGTTATGACACAAAGAGGTTGATGATGATTCGTTTGGGGTTTAGGAATGAAGACAATATGAAATCATGACTATATGTAGTATAAAAAATGAGGACTTGTGAAATAACAAAACAGAAATTATAAAACATTTGGGACATTCTCCCTTGTGCATGTTTTTTTTTTTATGGTGAAGCATATCAAGTATTTTTGTTTCTCAAAGTAAAAAACTAAAATCCATCCATCTGCCCGTTAGCAAACAAGCAGGCCACCATTCAAACTCATGTTAATTGGGAGTCAGCACACACCTGCCACCATTAAAGTGCCTCTGATTAGCATCAAATAAAGTTCAGGCGTTCTAGTAGAAGTTCTGACACTTTGGTTTGATTTCTAACAAAAACCTGAAGGTTTTGTGTTAACACTGACAGTAATTTGGAAGTGTTTATTTATACCTTGTCTAAAAGTCCCAATTTCAGCTAAAGAAAAAATCCACAACGCATGAAGCATGAAAAAAAAAAAAAGAGAGTTGGTCATGTACATTACAGTACATAAATTCCATATGTCTGCTTGGCTCCAAAGGAATGTTTGTCTAATTAATAACAACATTCTTTGTTGCCGTAGTCAATTGGCCTTTTACTAAGCCACACCCCGGAAATGCACACCAGCCAATCATAACGAAAGGTCATACACGTGTCACTGTCCTAGCGTAATATATAATATTTATACAATTTTATTTTATTTTAATTAATTGATTTAATCATTTTGTAAATTAAATTAAAAATGTACTTTTGAATTTAATACACCTCCCCCGTACTGATCATTTCTAACTAAAAAGTGGGCATTAAATAAAAAACTCACTAAATCAGTCGCTAAAATGTAATGATTTTGAAAATTTTATTAAAATACTAGAGACAAAGTTACAAATGTAAACTTCTTATTACCAACAGTCAGCTGTTTTTACACTTGCACTGCCTTGGTTTTACACTACAAAATGTCACTTTGAAACGTAGCCTGTACAGTTAATAAAGGTTTTGTGACGGCGACAATTTGACTTTGTGATATATTGATTCAATCCCTCTTATTGATTTGATTTGATTTGATTTATTAATTTTTCCTTTCGGACACATTGTTACAACAGGTTACATTGATCACATCATTTGCGACATTAATATCCGGAAGAAGGGCTCACGGGTTGAGGTCATCCATGGCTTAATGGCTTGATCATGGGATTGACTTAGTGTACCTTACTTTATATGCTAAAATTGAGTTAAAACATCAATTCTGACAATTCTAAATTATATTTAATGACTTTATTTGTCATGACATTAGTAAATACCAGGGTGGAAAAAGAAAAGAAATTTCATGTTCCCGGAAAGAGCTTATGAGTCACTTAAACTGTCTTCAAATTGCTCGCAGGCCAATAATTAAGGAGTTCGAAAATGCTGCACAAGACTCCAATGATTACATGCACATGAGTGTGCTAGTGAATATTTGAAGTCCGAGTTGCAAAAATATGCCCCCAAGCACATGATTTAAGAATTATTACCTTTTAAGTGGATGTACCACTGGATTCAACGGAGCACAGCCAAAAATGTGTCGGAGCCTGTTCTGTGCTGCATTATGAATGGTTGATCTACATTTCAGGATGTGGCTTAGAGAAAGTTTAATGAATTTCACGGTTCACCTCTTGTGGTCCTCCTATATCATGGATTTAGTGCTGTACATCAGTGGATAGGTAGGATCAGACCCCAGGCTTAAGGTGTGTGTGTGTGTGTGTGTGGGGGGGGGTTATTATGAATACCCTACAGACAGCATTAACTTTGCATCTATGTCGTGCATCCATCCATTGAATGGCACCCGCTGACCAGTATTATCATAGACAGCATTTACAGTACATACACATACAGACAGACATATTGGATAAGCAAAGTGAAGCTATTTGTAAAGATGCCTCGTTCAGTTTCTCTTTGGAGATGTACCATCGAGCCACAGCTTATTTGATTAATAAGGAACCATTATTTTTGATTATATTATACCGTTCAAACTCAATTTTAATAATTATTTACCGATTTAATGGCAAATACAATTGCCACATCCAATATGGCGGATGTGCTGACATCGAACGGGCCATCTGTTTGAACGGTGTCTGCAGCAAATTAAAAAGAAAAAAAGGAAAGCAAAATCCTACCTCATTTTAGATGCCCAAACGATATGTGGCTCCCGTTGTTAAATGTTATTTTACATGGTTGCTCTAGTATCTGGAAAAAAATGATAGGGGATCACTTCACACTGCAGACTGAGGCAATTGATGTTTTCTTTTGAAGTGTTGTCACCTTCGGTTTGTTGATCATTTGTTTACTGTACCAGCCACATATAGAAAGACAGGAGAGCATGATCTAAGAAATCTAACGTCTCTATGCACAAAACTAAATGACACACAAACAATGGAAGGCTTCTGATAGTAGCTCAAGTGTGGGATATTAAGCAAAGTTTAACGTAACATTACCCCAACACGGGAGCAAGAGAAACAGCAGCACCCCAAAAATTTATGGCACCCCACAGGGACAGTCACAGTGTTCGCCAAATCCTCTGTTCCGTCCAGTTAGAGAGAGCATCATTAGATCACTTTGGTTTGAGTTTGAAGGCAGTCAGTCTAATAATTTACAGGTCCTCGGGCCCACCATGGAGAGTGTTGTCGTTGGCCAAATCACCGTTCCCTTCACCACGGTTAGGGCCGGGCAGATAGAGAGGAAGGTTTGCAGCAGTAAAACAGCCAGGGATCAGAAGAGTTCACTAGAGAAGCGTGAACCCTTCGAACCCCCAAACTTACAGACCGAGATGACTTGAGAGGTGGTCTTGGTCCATTTGCAAACAATATCTGGTTTTATTCCCCTCATCACAATCAAGTGTGAACCCTTCGAACCCTGGTGTGTCACAAACATAGAGACCAATAAAGCTTCAAAATCACTTCAACGCTCTGAAACTTGGTGTGCATTTAACATACGGACCAAGACACAGGCGGTGTTTTGGTCCATTTGCAAACAAACTCCAGTCTAATTTTTATGATCATGGGATAAAGTAAACCCTGGTATGCACCAAACATATGAACTATGGGTTGTTTGCAAAACAAACTTTGGTGCGGCCAGTTCCGTTGAGCAAGTGTGACCACTACGTGGACCAAGGATAGGAACCATGTTAAGACCACAATGGAAAGCGGAGAGAATTCATGAAAAAGCCAGATGCTGTCGACTTAAACATTTTGCAAGATCAAAGGATGCAAACATTTTAGCTTTTATTCTCAGTTATTTACATCTGGATCGGATTTACAACTTAGATACAAAGATCACACATTTTGTATGAATCCACTCATCCCGCCAAAATCAACTGGGAAAGGCCCCATGACTCTGAACAGGAACAGAACAAGAGGTATCATATCTTTACAATTGTTGTATTATTATGTTGCCCAACTTGGTGATCTGTCCACTTACACTGCCAACACAGTGGCAGATATCAAATTCTAATTCCTGATTTATATCTCATCAAGCCCGATTTCGTGCATTTGCTTATCCCGCCATTGCAGGCAAGTCAATTGAACCCTACTGTAGAAAATACAGCCCAAGACAATTCGATCGTTTCCATTTAAACATCTGGAGGGACAGGTCACTCATTCTTTGCGAGCACAAAGATGACGTGTTTATTTTTTCACGATCACCTTGAGTGTGGTCGTTAAATGACGTTGACCTGCACAGGTCGTTGCAGAGCCTAATTTCGATGATTAGTCAGTTTTCCATCGCAGTTACCAGGACTTCTTGCCAGGACTTCATCCAACTTTCGGTCCACTCCGTAAAGTCATAGTGGCCTTCCACCGCCTCCTCTTCTGGCAGCTTTCTCACAACCACTCAAAAGTACCTACCTCAGAATAGGTCGTGAAAATGAAATGGCCGTGAAAAGTGATCCGCTGGGGGCAGTTTCCTCACAAATATGTGAGCTGGCCTGAAATGGCATTTCTGAGCTGGGAAGCCATAAAAAGCACGATCGGGATCATTTCTTCTGTGATGTAACGTAGGTTAGATACTCAAGGTTAGAAAGTAGGGTAGGAAAATAACCTGATTCTGCTGTCTTTTCTCAGGCGGGATTAAGAAATAATACTTTTCCTTTTCTCTATGGTAAAGAAAAAAATGGATAGGCCAGCTCGTACTTGGCTATAGGGGGCGCTATAACCTCAAACAGTATGTACATTGACTTAAACTCCCGATACTTGGATTCCAAAGGGTTTTCGCAATGTAATGTATCATACATTACATCTCTATCCACAAGCTAACTGGCAATTAGAAGAACAGACGTCTTTACATCAGGTCTTACATTGTCTCATTCTGCTGCAACAATACTGTCAGAGTGTCGTCTCCTAATGCAGCGGTCCCCAACCTTTTTTCCACCAAGGAACGGTTCATACAAGTCCACAACTTTCGCAGACCGGCCACCCAGTGGGTATAAAAAGTGATCCTAGCCCCGGTCTACCCTAACTCACTCACCATAACGCTAAATTAAAAGCCGGTCGCCGCAGAGCAGGCCATCATGCGTGTAAATCACCTGTAGCTGTAAGTCCATGCACCTTTCTTTTTCTTCTTGGTCATAGGCTCCTGTGTTGTCTCATCACCGGGCCTTTTCTCTGTTGCAAAGAAACTTTCCAAATATGTTTGTTTTTTTACTCATTTTGATAACTTGCCGATTAGCATCAGCGCTACGCGACTGCGATAATTAGCATCAAGAGTCCGTCGTAAACAGAGAATCCGGTCACTTTTCAAAATAAAATATTTTTAAGCCTCGGCTAATCAATTAACTGGAAGTATAATACGTTTTTTTTTTTTATTCTTTCAACTGTGCAGTCCGCAGCGGCCGGTCAAAAGTGGTTGAGGACCACTGTCCTGCAGAAACAGCTTCACATTAGTTTGGCCGCATTAAAAACGGTTTCATGTCAGCCCTCTGCTATTCCCGATGGCTTTTTGACTTTTTGGTGTCTTGTAAACAAATAGTCAGGTCACATAGTTATACAATTTTATCTCCTGCTGTTTTCCTTTTGTACAACGCAACATATTAAATAAACAGCTAACCACAGTTGTAAGTTATATGTGTTGTTTGGGTGTGTTTTGTGTCCACAAAGAACAGATTCAGTTGGGATCTCATTCTTTTGTTTTCAAAACAGTGAAAGAAACAAGTTGAACTCTCCCTTGCCATCCACGTCAACCTCCTCTTGCACAAAACTCCGTCATGGGCCAAAATACACTACTGGCCCCAGCGATAGGAATTCTGGCCCAAAATGTTCCAACATTTTCACTTGCTCTTGTTACAACCTTTGGCAGAATATTTTTAGACGGTTTCCTTTCATAAACATTGGTGCATTTGTAGATATGTTGCCGGGGTATTAAAGTTACTGTCAAAGTTAAAAGTTGTCAAATTTACTGACAGCTTTTATTCATAGAGCTAATTTAAAACCTCAGAATCAATCCAAGGCACTTTGAGGATCAAACACGCAACCTTAGCATTGGTCGACGACCGCTCGACCACCTGAGCCATGCTAAATATCTCTTGTGGATGAATAAAGTAGCTATCTACCGATCTATGTATACAAGAAAATGGAATAGCTGTGTCTGGATGAAGAACAGTCAGCTCTTCACCGGGCGCTCATCCTTTCACAAATTTGGCACGACTACGAAAAGGAGGCTCCTCACTCAAAGAGCCTGCTTTCTCACAGAGATCAGGATGGAGCAGTGGCTTTTCCCAGAGGCCCCCAACCCTGCGCAGGCTGCGTCTGATGCCAAGACAGGTTCCAGGTGGTCTCGCTTTTGATCCTCACCAGCCCCGCATCCCTTGGAAAGATCAGCCGGCGTAATCGCTTGTGTTTTGTAGGCCGCTCAGAGGAAACAGTAGCGCCTCGCTTCCCCTTATGAGGCATGACCTCAACAGTGGCAGCTTGCAGCCTCGCTGTGACACAGACCTCCCAGCAAATAGGCCTCTATCTAATCGAAAAGGGCAGCAGATAGACACTAAAGATGGGATTCCGCCAGATAGAGGAAAGGGTGAACACTGGTTCCATTCAGCCAGAGAACATTGCTGGCAAGAGGCACTCTGGCACTCAACCCAATCTTCAACTTGCTGTTTATATTACCGGCTAGAAGTGGTGGGAAGTAACTAACTACAAATACTTTGTTACTGTACTTAATTGAGTATTTTGGGGGGGGGGGGGGTTGCTGTGCTCCCGACATTTGAAATGGGATATCTATGTGTTCTACTCCTTATGTTATGAAAATAGGCTCATTACTGTTTTCAACCTCTGCTGATGATGACATGATGTATTAAAACACAAAAGGGTAAACAAAGTGGAGAAAGTCAACCACAGTTGAGATTTTGTGGTCAAAAACATGGACAGCGGTGACATGGAGTAACGTGAAGCAGGGATCATTTACAACAACAACGGCAACAGAGACTTGTTCGATGTTGTGGGCTCCAAGAATGACTCACGGCGAATAAATTGTGTCTTTTGCTGGCATTAAAACCACCATCTTCTGGCGTTCAAAAAATTTCAAGCTAATCTAAAAAGTACGTTTCAGTGGTTATTGTTAGCCAATTCAACATTTTTTGTTACTCAGTTCATAACATTAGCAAAGGTATTGGAATGTGTTGTTTTGATGCCTAAAAGCCAAGCTAACACTAGCTACTAGCTCTTACACAAAAACATTAGAGGTGCAGCAATTAATCAATTATCATATTAAAGTAGCACTAAGGAACTTTTAAACCTTAATAAAAAATTAATTGGAATTTCAGCCTTTCAACAGTAAATATTGTCCAACGTCTATAGTCCTCCGTTAAAGCAAACCGATTATGTTTGTGTTGGTATTTTCAACATCTGTTTTTACTTTGGAAAACAATAAACAACATTTTTGCTGATTTTCGGATTGATGTTATGACTTAAACCTGTACCTGAATCATAATTCCCATTTGTGCATTTTCTTTACTGACGATTTGAAAAATTGTCCAGTTTTTCATTATTATTTTTTTTCTTTTTCTCAAACACAAGTATCTGTACTTCTCCTTAAGTATAGATTAAATGTGAGTACTTTGGCCATCTCTGCCAGCCAGTTACTGACATTCAACTGCGTAACCCCTCGCCAATACTGACTCATTAAGATTCCGGGATGCGGCAAACATCATGCAAAGACAGCAGCAGCTCATCTGTGGACTTCGGAATTAGAGGAGAGGCTTTGTCTTGGATGGAAGAAAAGAGTGCTTACAAAGAAGCTTGGTACATAAAAGCGGGGTGAGTAAGTTTAATTGAATCAATTTGAGTTCTTGCAGCCTAGTAGGACATTTGTAGATTTTTACAAATGTGATCATTTGTGTTTTAACCAAGCCTTGGTCTGGCTTAATCGCAACTTTTGCTTTTGATTTGGTCTCAACCTTTATTGGTCTTAACCTGCTTTGGCTTTAGGTAAGCTTTTGGTTTTCATAGTACAGTATACACAATGACATTTCTGTCTCAGCTCCGTGCAGCGCCTCATTGTTAGACAGGCCTACAATATTGTTCCATTAACGTCACTTTAAATTATGGTTGTTTATACTATCATGCTCATTTAATAAGTTCCCGATGATCAAGCTCAATACTATCCAAATTGTAAGAAAAAAAGTTTTAACTCAATCACTGAGTTCACCTGGTGGACTCGATGAAGGACTTTTTCCATCATGAATGAAGTTTTCTTTTACTAACACCAGTCCTGGCTCACAGCCCGATCGTGACGATGTGCTTAAAGAGGTGCTCTGTAAGTGATTAACAACACATTTTCGACTCAGTCACAAATAGTTGCCTTTAATCATTTTAAAATGGGCCGAGCTTGTTTTGCTCAGGGTTTGATCTCACAGACAAGATAAACTGTACATATCCGGACTTATTATGTACAGAATTTACAGGTGCTTTGACTGAACCAGCACTTAAATGAGCTCTTGCTTAGCAAATTGTGGCAGGATTTTTACATTCTGGATCTGGATTTGACACATCTGAACATTTACCGTAACTTTGCTTGGTAAAAATAAGTAATGATTATAATTGGTGTACTTAACTGATATCTAATCAAATGCTTTTACTCTTATAGCGCTTTCCAATGTTGCAGTCTAAATTTCGTTCATCTTTCGGGCTGTTTGACTTTGGAGGTCCCCACTATATGTAATAAATGACCAACACATTTGCCAGAAAAACAACATCCAATCATTTCATCTCCATTTGGGTCGTATCAACATGATCTTATCATATTTGTCATAATTCACAACTCTTTCCTCACATTTTCTTTTTTTTTTTCTCAGTCCAGTCACTTCTTGAAACAGTTGGCAGTATCGCCGTATACAAATGAGGTGTGGGATACAGATAAAGATGGGAGCCCCCTGGCTGTGTCTTCGCTCTTTCCAGTGCTGACAAATTGAAGGGGGGGGAAATGCCTATCCAATGAGTTATGTGTCCGCTGTCAAGGAAATAACACTTGGATGGCGTTACAAAGTGGCTTTTAAGTTTAAAGATAGTGAAAGTTGATTTGTGGTGTTTTTTCCTTGTGACCTTCCCAAATGTTTTGATGCAATGTAGTATCCAAAATCAACTTGGACACAATGGTGACTGTCAGTCTTTCTGGTCCACAGTGGTTCTTTACTTTGGAAGGGATACAATAGGGGAAATAATTGTTTGATCCCATGCGGAATTTGTACGACTGCTCGCACACATAAGAAATTAACATCCTCGAATTATTATGCTTGTTTACCGATTATCTTAATAGACAAAATAAGTATATCAATCAAAAATGCATAAAGAAAGATTATACCGGTAATAAAATGTTGATCATTTTATTGAAGTCAATAAATATTTGATCTCAAAGAAAAAACATGTGTTCGTACTTGGTGGATGAACCCTTGTTAGCAACCACAGCGATCAGATCATTCTTGTAGTTGGTCACCAGATTTTTGGCCCTCTCCTCTTTCCATAAAATCTCTAAATATTTCAAGGAACTCCAAGCTTGTGCTAACTCCATTGATTTTCTTTTGGGTTGAGGTCTGGAGACTTACTAGGCCACTCCATGACCTTAATATGCTTCTTCTTGAGACACTCTTTTGTTGCCCTATCAGTATCTTTTGGGTCATTGCCATACTGAAGGATCCATCCGTGACACATTGGAGGTTTTTATTGATGGCCCATTAATGTAGTGAAGCTTGACTGTGGGTTTGTTGTTGTCCTTTGGGTCATATTCACATTTTGTTTCTGTTTCATCCTCGACTTCTCTAATGTGTGCGATCACAATTATCGTATCCTACTTAATAAAATACACATTTTAGAACTTTTAAACTGTGTTTTTCATGCATTTTTGACTGACTCGTATAAATGTAACCACCATTCAACAACCATAAGAAAATGTTACCTTCCATTTGTATGGTAAGTGAATAAGCTTATAAATTCAGCAGGGGATCAAGTCGTTATTTCCCTCACTGTGTACTGTGAATGCTTTCCATTTCGAACTCCTCCAGTACTAAGTGGCCTTCATCAGTTGTCAGTCGTTGTTTAGACCAGCCTGTCGGAGGCCGCCAGTGTTCCCCTTTTTTGACTCAAAGCAGAGACCCTGCGAGTGCTGAAATATTATCCACAAATGTGCACATTCACGTGCATTTTAATGTCACACTGGCTTTGTATATCTTAACGCCCAGCCCCAACTGCGTTGGGATTGCGAGTGCCTCTGCCACACTAAAACACATCTGGAACATCATATGTTTGTCATATGTCCTCAACTGTTTTTCCAAGCAAATTCCCACTGCAGTAAATAATCTCTTCACTAGGAAGCATTGTGCAAACTGCTGTTAAAAGGCATTGTTTATGATGCATTGTGTACTGGCTGTAAATTCGTGGCTGTTTTCTGATTCGTGTTCTCGTTATTCAATTGGAAATGTTGCATGAAAGCATTGTCTGCACTATAGCGTATCATATGTGGCATGTTTCTGTTGAGACATTGTCCAATAGTTCTTGTGGTTTCCCCAACAGCAGCTAGCATGAGAAGAAAAACGTACATCAATTTTCTATCCCATGTATCATCACTTGGGTCACAAAAGAGCAGCCGTCCATCTCAACAGACTTCGGATGAGAGGCAGGTTGGACTGGTCGCCAGCTAATTGCAGGGAGGGCACATATAAACAACTATTAACACTCACATTCACACCTAAGGACAATTAAGAGTCTTCAGTGGCAATTAATATGCACAATTTTGGAATGTGGGAGGAAACCAGCATATGACTCCCAGAGGCTTTGCTACGCATAAAATTCTACTGGGGCACAGGCCCCAGGTTTGCTTCTCTTCACACCCAACGTGTCATTGTAGTCAATTACTTTTTTAGAGTTGGGTTATTATAGACCAACATCAGTCATTTGTAGGAGGTGCGAGGTGGGCCTACCAACCAGCACTGTACGAGATGGGTGAATTAAGTGACAACTACAACAAATAAACAAACTAATAATGATAACAATAACAACGTGAGACATTTTATTTGTATTTTATTATTTAATTATTATTATATTATATATATATATTATGTAATTATTATTATTTTTTTACCTCATAATATTTTAATTAAGCCATATTAATTTAACCAAATTACTCTCAAACTGGCTTACAAAATATTTTAGAAACAAAATAATTGTGTTTCACAATTTTTAATGAATAAATCAAATAAACGTATATGAAATATTTGTGGAGATTTGGGGGGGGGGGGGTTTACGTAATATAATATTCCGTTGTATTTGTATTTTAAATTAAAATCTTTATTATTTACGTTCGTTGGATGACACGGTAACTTCTGTCTGATTGGCCGTCCTCATCGTCGCTTTTTGATGACGTTCTTCCGGCTACACGTCTGAGACACGTGTGACGCACAGAGTCGAGTTGAAGCGGCGAAATAAGTACTAACATCACCTTTTTGGCACATTTATTTGGGTGCCGCTATTTTGTTCTATATCGTTGACGGCTTCGCCGGATAAACAGTCAAGATGGTGAAGCCTAACTTCAAAGGGAAAATGTCGATTAATCCCTCGACGTCCAGCAGCAACCCGGGTAAGTAAGCTAACCTTATTAGCCGCACGGTTTGTTTATCGTTACCCGACTGACATTTAAGATAAGATAGCCTTTTTTTGTTTATTAGTACGACAGTGGGCAAACTTGCATCGCTTTAGTAGCAATATTGGATACAGAACATAAAAAGAGCATGCAAATAGGTCAACGTAAAATATATAATTTAAGGCCAATGTGTTGGATTGTAGCCCCTCATACTTGGAACAAACGAAGTTCAACCACCTTGTCACTGTAGTGGAAGGTGGCACTGTCGATTTAGTAGGCTTCGGTGCAATCCACATTTAAGATAAGAAATATATTTATTTTAAAAGTCACAATATTTAATAATGTTGCCGATCTATTCTAATAAAATGATAATTATGTATAATCTAAACTAAGTTATTTGTTTGTTAGATCGAGTCAAGGGTGGCGGCAGCACAATGAGGGACCGTGGCACCATCAAGCGTCTGAATATGTACAGACAAAAACAGAGATGGTAATTGACTCATTTGTTGTTGTTTTTTTTGGAAAAAATAATATAATCTGTTGCAATGTTGTGATACCTGTTCACGTGCTTGGTTTAAATCTGTCTTTTTGTTGCCAGTAACAACAGAGGAAAAGTCATCAGGCCTTTACAGTACCAGTCCACTGTGGCTCCCGGGACAGTGGCCCGAGTCGAACCCAACATCAAGTGGTTTAGTGAGTTGGCTAACAAATTTTCATTTTCATTCACTCATGTATGTCATTTGCATCAACATATTTGAATGTTTTCTATCTTAACGCACACTTTAAAAGGTCCATCGTCATCTGTTTAAAATGTAAACACTAGTGTATGTAAGACCAAAATTAATCTTGCACAATAGTGAGGATTTGTTTCTGGCACATGCATGGCACACCAGATTGTCCCGAATGTAACACACAGGTTAATTTGAAACCTTTTGTCTTGCAGCAAACACACGGGTGATCAAGCAATCGTCCCTGCAGAAGTTCCAAGAGGAGATGAACGCCGTGCGGAAGGATCCGTATCGCGTCGTGATGAGACAAAGCAAACTGCCCATGTCGCTCCTGCATGACCGAGTCAAAGCGCATGTGCGTGCACACCAAGCTTATGTTAGACCGTGGAACTTAACTCTACTGGCAAATTGTTAAAGTTCTATTCAGTGTCAGCATCCTGGGGGGGGCATTCATGGCCAAATGAGCACTTAAACTAACAATACAGCGATAAATAGCTTTATATAGTTATGCCACAGTGAATAACTTTCGCTGCTCCTCTTGGCAGAACTCCAAGGTGCACATTTTAGACACAGAGGCTTTCGAGATCACGTTCGGACCCAAGGCTCAGCGGAAGAGGCCCAGTCTTGTGGTGTCTGATGTCAAGGACCTGTTGGAGCAAGCCGAAACTTCGGCCATGAGTTATAATGCCGACAAGGACAAAGACCTGGTGACGGAGGACACGGGGGTCCGGTAAGGCCAAATGATGTATCATTGTTTTCCACCTTATCTTGCAGGCCCATACAATACTGATTTGTGATAATATATTCATTTATTTTTGCGACAGGGATGCAGTCCGTGAAGAGATCTTCAAAAAGGGTCAGTCCAAAAGGATTTGGGGAGAACTTTACAAGGTATTGTTTCATGCAGATGTGGAGCTTTACAGCCACAATCACATAGCACAAAGTAGCATAGCAAAGGATGTTATGTTTAACTCCATAACATAGCATCCATTTATGCTAATCTGGTTCAAATCACTTCATTTTGAGAGAGGGCGGGGGGGGGGGGGGGTCCTGCTTAACTGACCCCCCTCTAAAACTTGGCCAATGCTAAGTATTGCTTTTGTTACCATGACGAACGGTGGTGGCGCTACGACGAATTAAGGGCTACTATTAAAAGCCAGCATCTGGAATGGCTGTACTGTATTTTCACTTATGGAAGCAGCACTTCATCACCAAGAGACCCAACTATTTGTCACTAATAAACACCATATATCTATTATAAAGCTTCATGACCATCCCCACACTCTTTATTCACCTGAAATGGACATGGCGAGATGCAGAGAATGATGCAACGGCCGATTGTTGATATCACGGTTGTTGTGACTCTGGCCGCCGCAGGTGATCGACTCGTCTGACGTGGTCATCCAAGTGCTGGATGCTCGCGACCCAATGGGCACGCGCTCGCAGAATATTGAGGCTTACATCAAGAAGGAGAAGTCGTGGAAGCACTTGATCTTTGTGCTGAACAAGTGCGACCTCATCCCCACTTGGGTCACTGTAAGACCGCTTTCCTTAATTTTCTCCTAAAACATCGGACTCTTGAGCTCCTTGACTGAAACGTTTCCGCTTTGTTGACCCAGAAACGCTGGGTGGCGGTATTGTCCCAGGAGTACCCCACCCTGGCCTTCCACGCCAGCCTCACCAACTCGTTTGGTAAAGGCGCCCTCATTCAGCTCCTCAGGCAGTTTGGCAAGGTAATCCCACTAAAGCCCTTCTAAAACAACACCAGTCAATTAAAAAATATATATATATTCTTGCAGCTCCATACGGACAAGAAACAAATCAGCGTGGGCTTCATCGGTTACCCCAATGTGGGCAAGAGCTCCGTCATCAACACGCTACGCTCCAAGAAAGTCTGCAATGTGGCGCCCATCGCTGGAGAAACCAAGGTAATGTTTCTGGTCGCTTGGTGGAAGCATGATATGCCACACACAATCTTTGGATCGTTGTTTTGTTGAAAGTGGCCTCTTTCCAGGTGTGGCAATACATCACTTTGATGCGACGAATCTTCCTCATTGATTGTCCCGGTGTGGTCTACCCTTCAGAGGACAGCGAAACTGATATTGTTCTCAAAGGAGTGGTACGTTTGACTTTGACTTTCTATTTTTGTGTTTAAGTGTGTGAAAAGGCTCGCGGCTTAAACTGCACTCAACTCTTTCCCCATGCTCTCTCATGAAGGTTCAAGTGGAGAAGATCAAGAACCCCGAGGAGCACATTGAGGCAGTGCTGGAGCGGGCCAAGCCCGAGTACATCCAGAAGACGTACCGTATCCCCACATGGAGCTCAGCGGAGGATTTCCTCGAGAAGTTGGCATTCCGCACTGGCAAACTTTTGAAGGTAAGGTTTTGGGAAACAAAATGATCACATCTTTTATTTTGTAGTTGAATTCATTTCTATTTTATCGTTAAGTGGATTTGTATTTAGAGGATTTTCAGGGCATTTTGTTCATTTATTGCATTATTTTACGCTAAATTATTTCATGTGAAACTGCCTGATTGTTTTTTTGTACTATTTATAGGATTTAGACATTTTTTTGTTTTTTACTTTTTAAGGAAAATTTGAAATTTGTTTTATTTCAGGAGTTATTTGTTATAATAGAGTATTTTAATATACTTTTTTGAATTTAATGTTAATGTTTACATAATCTATTTTAAGGTATTTTTTTATATTTTGCTGTTATTTTTTCCATTTTAATATTGCTTATATATTTAACATTTAAACTTTTTAAATTAGTTTTTTTTTTACAGTTATTTTAATGTGTTTCTGTATTAAATACTTTTTTTGTTTGATTTGTCATATTAGCATATTTTCGCAATTTTGGCACTTTAAAATGTCTCCCATTTTTAGCATATTTTATAAGTTACTAATATATTTAGTATATTATAATTATTTGTCAACGTGACAAAACATTTGTCTTGTGTTGTATTGTGCAGGGTGGAGAACCAGATCTGCCAACGGTGTCCAAAATGGTGTTAAATGATTGGCAGAGGGGGCGTATCCCTTTTTTTGTGAAGCCTCCAGGGCCTGAGGGCGACCAGGAGGTAAACATTCGATACATATTAAGCCTTTTATATTCCCAAAGATAGATGTTACAGTATTTTTTTGAACCATTTCACAAGGAACCTTTGCCAGCGAAAGCTGCCCCATTGGCAATAGAAAGTGTGCAGGAAGCCCAGACGGAGGAGACCACCCTGACCCCCGCTGCCACTGAAGGCGAAGAGCAACAGAAGGAGGAACTGAACAAGATTTTGTCCAACGTGCGGCAGAACTTCGGCAAGATCAACGTGGCGCCCGAATTCAACGAGGAGGACCTGGTCCCCGTGGAAATGCCCGACTTGGACATCTCTGGCTCGGAGGCTGAGGAAGATGAAGGAGAGGAGGACAATGAGGAAGAGGAGGGTGTAAAGGAAGAGGAGAAGGAGGGGGGCAGTGAGCCAGTCGCTGAAGAGAATCCGGTTGCTGGGAAGAAGAATTCCAAGCAGGTGATCCGCGAGCTGGACGAGAAGATCGCCAAATACAAGCAGTTTCTAGACCGGGCCAAATCCAAGCGCTTCTCAGCCATCAGGTCAGTAAGCTTTCAAACTAATTCTTCTCTTTCCTTGTGTCGTATAAGCCGTGCGAGACATGGCAGGGTGGCCTTACCTTCTACTTTTGTTTTTTTTAAAACAGGATACCAAAAGCCGATTCAGACAAAGTGTTAACGCACATCAAGACCAAACAAGCGCAGATGAAAGGTAAATGATCATATCTTTAGCTTTAATAAAACAAATCTGTTGAGGATAACAATTAAGACCACAGCAAAGACTCAGGATGATGTAATTTATTGGTAATATGAATTTGTGGTCGATTTTTTATTTTTGCATTTTTATTCACTTTTATTGTGTTTGTAACAACTTGGGAGCTCAACACCGGCCAAGAATGGTGTCTTGATGAAATTTGTCATAAATTTAACGTCAAACTTTTAATGTATCCATCCATTTTCCGTACCACTTGTGATTTTCAGTGTCCAAGCTTCTTCTAGTGGTAGACTAAAGAATCACTGCCTAAGTACACTAAACTTGTGACACATTAACAACACATTTGCATTTAAGAACTGTTTTTGTTAAACATTTAAGGTGACATTTTTATTGCGCTTTTATGTGCAATACCTGTTACTTGAGTCATTTATTTTTGCAACTGTTTCTCAAAAACGTTACTAGCTCATCTTGAGTTAGTTTCATTTACAGAATTGTTTGCTATTTTTATGACATTTTGTGAAGTTTGTCATCTAATTTGTATTTATTTATTTAAATTCTAGCAGCTACTCAGAGAAACAAAAAGAGGAAAGCTGACGACGATGAGGAAGATGCCCATTCTGCCCAACAACCCAAACTGTCGTCCAAAGAGGTAAAAAAAAAAAAAAAAAAAAAAACACTCCCGCATTTTGTTTTAGTTTATGTGTATGTTTCTATTTGTTTATAGGCATTTATTTATTTTTTATGAATGTCATTGTAAAAAGAAAAAGGGGGTGGGGGGCTTAAAATTAGGCTATGTGTATAAACTGATTAGATGTGGGTATGTATTTAGAACGTTTTGTTTAGGAAGTTCTTGACAAGTTTCGAATGAACTAAAAGAATCGGAAGAATAATGTTAATTTCTTCATTGAATGTATGTATTTTTCACCTCAACAGAGAAGAGCGATGGATCGCGCCCAGCGGTCAAAGAAAGTCGGCTCGCGCTACTACGAAACGCACAACGTCAAGAACAGGAACAAGAACAAGAAGCAAGACGCCCAAGAAGCAACATCAGAGGGCAGAAAAGCTAAGAGAGCTAAGCGCTAAAGGCTAGCAATAAAATATATTTAAATAAAGACTTTTAATTATGCGTTATTTGAAATGTAAAGAACGGGATTGTCTCTATCATCCATTTTGACCCCCGCAGGATATGTTTGGCCTTAAGTTTAAATGCAACCTAAGTCATTTTTGTTTGGGACTACATGAAAAATCTTAATATTTGCCTCGGTTTCCACTCATTTAATGTTGCGACAGGACACATCGGTGCTCGGAAGTTACTTCTTTGGCGTGACCATCCCTTCCAGCTGTGCCTAAAAGCAAATACAGATGTTAGGAAGTTGAATGAAGCAGTGAAAGGTAGACGTGTTGTACTACCTTGAGCTGTTGGTTGGTCCTCTTCAAAAACTGAATCTGCTCGACGTGCTTCTTTTCCTGCGCTTCCCGTTTTTCCTCTTCCCTCTTCTGGTTGACGACGCATTCGGCCTTCTGCGCGTTCAGCCGCGTCGTCAGGTCTTCTTTCTCTTTCTCTAGATCGTTGATCTGAATGTGTAAAGGGAGGGAGAGCAATCAGCTCTGTAATCATGTATTAAAAGAGACATATTTTGCAGTTTTTATACAAAACAGTTCCCAGATGTCTCAATAACGTGTATGTGACAGGCTTCTGTGAAAAATAAATAAATAAAATACCTGAAGGGAACGCCTCTTCGTAATGAGCAGAACTTGGGGGTTGTGTTATGTAAATTAATCAAGTTGTGAGATTTTAAATTGCCAAAACTCAGAAGGGCTGACTCGTATAGACATTTTGGGAAGATCACAAAATATTTAATTGGTTGTTTAATTTCACACTTGATGGGCAAGTGGCAGGCACTCTAAAAAAAAAAAAAACTATTTGTATAAAAGCCACTAAAGTCCCTCAATACTGTTATCTCCAATTTGAATTTCCGGTTAAGTCTGCCATCTGCTGGACATGCAGCTGAACTGCAGTTAATAAATCCCATGTGATACAAAATGTGGCGCTTACTCTTTGCCGCATGTCCACTTTGTCCTGTTCGGCCTGCAGGGCCTTCCTCATGCCGAAGACCACACTGCTCTCGTACAGCGTCTGGTAGGCGGCGATGGTCGTTTGGATCTCATCTCGGACGCGCAGCAGCAGGAGGCCCTGCTCAGCGCAGTTGATGCACACCTGCCGGATCAGCTCGTCTTAACAAAATAAAAATAAAAAAGTTACGTATAGTATTTATTTTATTGGCTGTGATGGTTCTGAAATATTGAACTATTGCCCAAAATGCTGCAAGATCATTGGCCTTATTTTCTTCAATGTTGAGATTTTTTTTTTTTAAGGTCTCCTTTCAATGCTTTTTTTTTTTTTAACTAACACAAGCAGTAAATGAAACTACTACTTAACAATAAATTGGTTTTACAGGTTAGGCTTTATGCTAAATTAAGGCAAATGAACCATGAATTAATATGAAAGACGCAACGATTAGAGTTCTTGATTGATTTGATTTCTTTGAACAGCATTTGCATAACATCATTTGTATTTACCGAAGCACTGAGAGTACAGCTCCCTGCGCACAGGGCAGATTCCTGTCTCCAAGGCCCGCCTCTGTTGCAACTTCCTGTCCAGCACTTCCTCCAGGTTGACGACATCGGCCCTTGTGCACGGCGTAGTGGACACCCGCTGCATCCACAGCTGGTTGCCCTCCATCCACTCCCTAGACAGTAACAATCTGGGTTGGTTTGGGTAGTGTAAAAGGGTCTCGGGGAAGGGGTGTACTCACCTGGGGGGGAAGATGACGTTGAGGATTTCTTCATTTTCAGGTGACCCTGATTTGGTTTTAGGGGGAGGGGGCACAGGGGAGTCAGCAGGCTGATGCGGGCTCACTTTGAATGGACGTCCCTGCAGAAAAAATGTATTTCGAATTACTTTAAAAGTGTTTAAATGGGAGACCTTTCTCCAAAGACCCCCTCAGAACACAACTAACCATGTGTGCCCCTATATGCCATCGAAATGTAAAACTTCCCAATGTCTAGATCGTTTGATTGTATGCAAGAAAAATAGTTAAACCATAAAACCAGGAAAAACGGTTTAGCGCAATAGCTAGAGTGCTTATAATTAGATTTAATACATGTTTATTTTTAATATTAGTAAATAATAGCTTATTTTCCAATCATTTCGTAAAAATTGTATACTTACTTTTACTGATTTCCTAACTGTGCCTTTGCTGATTGAAACCGGAGTGTCATATTTGAGAAGGGACTCACTCATCGTTTACGATATCATAAAATATCTCTATTTTATTTTTTTTAATAAAAACTCCAGCTGCAGGTTGGGTTGCTCTCGAAACTTAAAAAAAGGAAAAAGTTCGCGTTGACGTTTTCTGTCGTTATGGCAACATTCTCTTACCGGTGTCCTATTTGTTAGATCCGGGTAGGATAGAAAGGAGCAGAAAATAGAACTGTTTTCACTCATATATTTAGTTTTATCAGAAGTAAGAAAAATCAGGCTTTTATTTATGAATTTACTTTGGTATCGTGTTCATGAAAGATAATTTACTTATTTTAATATGTGTGATTGCGAAAGGGAACCATTGTGACAAGCAGTGATTCGCCGGGGCACATTTCCTGTTTTCCACTGGAAGCGGAAGTAAGAAACCCATAACGTAAGCTAGCCTAGCTGCTCTTCGCTCAGTTTGTTTTCGAGGAAATGATCAGGTACGCCTAAGCCAAACCGCTTCACAACTTTTTCAAACTATTATTTTCTGGAAATCAAATGGCCAAAGAAAAACGACACAAGAGACGGGACTCGCCAGAAGCGAAAGTTAAGGTGAAACAAGAGAAGATAAGCCCCGCGAGGCCGCACAGAACACGCCGCTCGCCGAGTGACAACAGAAGCCCGCCGAGGAGGAGAGCCAGCAGGTTTGTTCGTTCCTTTTTTGTCAGGCTTTTTGTTTTAAATCAGTTTTTTCTCTTAACCAAGAAAAGGCGTCGCAAAAATTTTATGTCATATCGATGGTGTTGTTTAGCTTGTTTGGCTAGCCGTTAGCAGTTGTTGCGCAACTCATTGTACTACACCAGATTGATCAATTATTTTTCTTTTCTTTTTTTGAAGACTTGTTTTGTATGTGTGTTTGATCCAGGTCGCCTGTCAGGACAAGAGACGATCGCTCGGCCGTCAGGAGAGAGACCTCTTCCCCTGCCCGACGAGGCAGCAGGTCCCCTCGTCCTCACCGCAGTGCCGATGTCAAGTTAAAGCGGGTGAATTCCTCATAAAATGCAATTGGAACAAAGTTTAACTTCATCAACCTTCTAAACAGAACGCGTGAGCACAAAGTTTTCTGCCATCATCTCGCGGTGGAAAACTGTATCAAAATTAGTTTGCAAGTTGAAGTTTGAAAGCACAATAATTGATTTTATTTGATTTAGCTTAAATAAAAATGTATATGTAAGTTTTGTAATACTAATTGCAATACAGGAGCGCGACGAGCATCGTTCCGGCGGAGATGAGCAGAGAAGAAGAAATGACCAGGCCGAGGATAGGCGCAGCAGGTGGGAATCGGACCGGCCTCAGGAGAGAGAGCGTAACGGCGACAGACGCCGGGAGCGGGACGCCACCTCCTCGCAACAAGCAGAGCGGCAGCGTCACGATGATCAGCGGCGGGAAAATCGGCGAAGGCGCGAGGAGAACCAGGACCTGGACTTCGGCCGTCCGGAGAGCACCGGCAACAGCCCGACGGAGCCCCCTGCTGATAAAGAAAAGCCCAACTTTGGCTTGTCGGGGGCACTCACGGAAGACACCAACACGTTCCGCGGGGTGGTGATCAAGTACAACGAGCCACCCGAGGCGCGCATTCCCAAGCGGAGGTGGCGGCTCTATCCATTTAAGAATGACGAGCAGCTTCCCGTAATGTACGTTCACAGACAGAGTGCCTATTTGTTGGGGAGACAGCGGAAAATCGCAGACATTCCCATTGATCACCCGTCCTGCTCGAAGCAGCACGCAGTATTTCAGTACAGGTAAGGAATGACAAATAGACTAGAGAACTTACATGGTAGAATGCTCCAAAATTGCTCCAATTTTGATTTTAACCATAATTTTTTGCGGGGGGAAAAATGCTAAAATGGTTTCCTGGAAGAGTTCAAACTACAAGTTGTAAGACATCCCCTACGCTCAACTGGTTGCAGGTTGCATATGGTCAAACAACCATTCACATTCACACCTACGGACAATTTAGGGCACTTCCAGCGGAGACTGGTATTACATTTGGATTGGATATGGAAATGGTAATGGGATAACCTAAAGAAAAGAGATGATAAACCTCCATCCACTACCATGTTTTTTTTTTTTTGGGGGGGGGGGGGTTCCTCAAAACTAATTTTTTTATATATATATTGAGAAAAATGTTGGTGCCAAATTACAAGTATTATAATCGACAAAGATTCAACAACATCCAACTAGCATGTACACTCGATTAAATTTTATTATACAGTATAGCACTTTGAAACAACCATCGCTGCAGACATAGTGCTGTTACATGGAATTAAAATCAGTTCTGCAGTAAAGACAGGTAAAACAAAATAACACAAAATAAATGAATGAAAGTCATGATTGGGCAAGTAAATAAAATGAAATTTATAACACAAGTAGCATGTATGTGAATAAGTAAATAAAATTTGCATCAAATAAATTGAGTTGACGAAATGCAGCAGGCACCAAAAAACACTGAAACAATGCTGAGTCAAAGGCTAAAAATAAAGATGTGTTTTAAGGTGAGTTTTATAAGTGGATAGAGAGGGACATTGCCTCATATTTACGGAGGGTCGTTCAAAAGGGAGCGACCGGCAACTGAAATCAACAACCACATCATCGGAGCTACTGCGTTCAGTCGTTAAACTATTCATAACAAGCCACTTTCACATGACACTCGTCAATATTAGCCAGCAGACGAGCCTAAATTGTTCGCAGTAACACTTTACAAAATTGGTATGTCATTTTACTCACATTTGAGTATTTACACACAATAATGGCCTGGAATTAAGGAAAATTGTGACCGCAAAGTGACTACATTGACTATTCGTTGCTGTAGTAGGAGATACAAAAACAAACTTTTACGAGCTAAAAAGTTTATAATTTTTTTTTTTTTTAAATTGTGCTTCCTCTTTAAACGGCTTTCCTGATAACCATAAGTTAAATGTACTTATTTCTCTACTTGTTCAGAGTGATGCCGTTCACGCGAGCAGACGGCACCACGGGCCGCCGCGTGAGACCGTACATCATCGACTTGGCCTCGGGTAACGGCACCTACTTGAACAACCAGCGCATCGAGGCGCAGCGCTACTACGAGCTCAAAGAGAAGGACGTGCTCAAGTTCGGCTTCAGCAGCCGCGAGTACGTCCTGCTGCACGAATTCTCCGACACCAGCGAGGTGGACGCCAAGGAGCTGGAAGAGGACGAAGGCCTGGACGAAGGCCCGCCGGACGAGGCAAACGCATAAACATCAAATTTCTAAATGTGGTCTTACGTGTTTCAAGACGGGACCTGATTAATGATGCAGTCAGTTATGACGCTCTGTTGTATAAATAGACATATACCCCCTTTTTTTATTTTCTCACATCAGGGGGGCTTACAGCAGTCATGTAAATTTACATTTTTGTACTGTAAATAAAGACTGTCGACTATTGGACCGCCTTGAGTGAATTATTGACCTGTGCATATCTAGTCAAAAAACATGTGAAAGTTGCTAACATTATTAAAGGTAATTTAAGCAAATTTGTTATTTCAGCAGTGTCAATCAAACTGGTAGACCTTTGCATTAATCAGTTCCCAAAAAGTAGCTCTCAGTTTCAACAAGAATGGTGACCTCTGCCTTGGTGTAAACAAAGCAAAAGCGCTATAAGGTGCTGTAACATATTGTGATGTTCAATTGTCTTGTTTTATGTTCAATATGTATTTATGCATCGCTCTTTATTGCAGCTGCAGTTGTTTTAAAAGTGCTCTATAAATACAATTGAATTGAGATGTTTAAATGGCATAGAAAAACATTAATTATCTGAAATATTTTTTACGTTTTTTTTCTCTTTTTTTTAAAGGTTCTACACACCCTGTATATATATCTCGTTGCATTATGCAAGTGTTTGTAATGGCGTAGAAAACCATATTAGGGACGCAACTAACATGTGCAGAGCCAAGAAACACTCCCTAAAAGTATGTCATCATTTTCATATGAAGGGAGGCATTTATTGCACAATCCACCACCACAGTCAAAAACAATGAAAAATTACAGCGGAAGTTAACAATACAGCAAAGGAGAAGAACAGAAGACGCCTTGGCATCCGGTTTCAGGATATGTGACGTCACCAAACTTGGGTGGAGTTTCGGGAATGTTCCTCGATTTGATAGAACCAAGCCTTGTGGGCGGCCACTCACCTGGGAGACTTCAGTCGCAACAAGAGACACCAGACCCGCCTACCACCGTGGAAGTTGTTGTTAAAAGACGCAGAAAAGAAAGAAAGACGATAAATGTACACGACGGAGCGGAGGCGAATGAGCCTCCGGCGTGAGCCTCCCGCCTGGCTGCAGACGTCGGCGGGAAGTTTGTGGCAGGACCCGCTGGCCATGGAGCTGAGCGCCCGCACCACCGCCGCCAAGAACGGCGTCGTCTCGCCCCGCAGCCGCGGCCGCCCAGTGTCGGTGGCCTACATCGCCAACGACGGGGGGGACGAGGCGGCTGCGACGGCGGAGGCTGCCCCGGCCGAGCGCCACTTGTCCCTGGCATGTCTGAAGGAGGCGTGCGCTGACACGCGGGCCTCGTTTAAAAGCATCCCCTTCGAGAGGATCTCCATGGCGACGACGGACGTCCTGGACAGATTCTACAACGCAGGTGAGTTTGGAAAGTTTTAGCGCACCATTTTGTTCACGTCTTCGGGTGGCAAAAGGATTCACACAATGTACTTAAGTAGAAGTGTAAATAATTGTGTTTGAAAAACAATAGCAAAAAAAAAATGGACCCCTTGGCATCATGCCGAATGTCAAAACTGTATCAACTGATTCAGCTCCATATGTAAAATGTAAAACGTACTGGCTCTGAATTTCCCTTAAATGCAAAAGTAAACATTTTGTAAATAGAATTTACTCTGGAATGTACTCAAAAGATTATTCTTACTGTCAATTCGAGTGGGAAGTTTAAAAGTACAAAATGGACCGTACTGTGCATAGGATTTTTCAGATGTCTGTACTTGAGTATTTTTCTGATAACCTTTCATTTTACTCCCTACATTAAAAACAACTGTTCCTTCTACTCCTTATTTGACAAAATAGGCCCATACGTTTTTTTTTTCAACCTTCGTGGATGACAACGCTACAGACTTGTTTTGCTTGGCTCACGCTGCTCAACCAATCAGAGGACGGAAAAATGCTGACGTTATTTTAGGCTACTTAGCTGACCCTGTGAGGCAAATTTGAACTCTAATTGGTTAAAAAAATAGAAGTCCCTTTGTCATTATATAGTCATCATCAGTAAGTAAAGTATTTGTACTTTATTTGCCACCACTGCCTACCACCACCATTTTGTTGATGACATTCCTTCACAGATGTGGCCGTGGTGGAATTGAGTGACTCTTTCTGCCACGCATCCCTCTTCTATCACTTGGGAGTGAGGGAAAGTTTCAGCATGACCAACAACATCATCCTCTACTGTTATAAGGAGGACACAGACCTGCAGGCTGTGAAGGTAACATTTCGTCCCTCAAGGCGTAGTTGTGGGAACCTTTTTTTTCTTCTTTTTTTTTGCCATAGCTCCTGATTCCATTGAAACATTTGACTCATTTGTCATTATCTTTTAATCAAAATATTAACTCATTCACTGCCATTGATGGCTAGAGACGTCAAAAATTAATTTGAACTATTTCTATTAGTTTACCATTTCCCCACTTTGTTTAACAACAGTATGAAAACCTAGAACATGTTTTATTGTACATTTAGAAAAGATATAAAAGTTGTGATTAATCGTGTGTGTGTGTTTTTTTTTTAGTTGATTAGGGGCAGACAAAACAAGTTTTATTTCTTTCTGTCCCCATTCATTCTTTTGCTTTACTTGGAATTTGAATATTTGTTTTTGTATTTGTATTTGATTATTAAAGATACAAAAATGTAAATGAAAAAAAGAAAAAGAAGAAAAGATTATTAAGAATTAGGAGCGTCAAAGGATTATTATTTTTTCTGCAATTAATCGCATGACTTCACTAGTTAACTCACGATTAATATATATTTTTTTATATCTGTTCTAAATCTACAATATTTTTTCTAGAATTTCATATCTTGTTAACAAAAGTAGAAAAAATGTTAAACTAATAGAAATATTCAAATTATTTTTTTACGTCTATAACCGTCAATGGCATTGAATGAGTTAAAACGACATCTTACTTACTACTTACTGTACTTACTACACTTAGTTAGGTATGCATGCCTGATCCAATGCAGGGATGAAATTAATTAGAAGTATTTTCGAGATGAATCGTAATTATGAAAAAACTACGAAAATAAAGTCGGATATATGTCCACATAATCCTACATTAGTGTTCTCAAACTGAGTCATAATATTGAAAAATACAAACAAAAAAACCTTCCTGTGCCATTCAGGAGCAGTGTGGAAGCTACACGTTCCTCCCTTACGTGGTGACGCCTCAGGGCAAGGTGTTCGCCTGCGACGGCACCGTGATGACGGGCATCAAAGAGTTGATGCAGCCCGCTTTCCAGCTGGACTCGCTTCTCACCCCACTGACAGAACGACTCGTACATTTGCTCAACAATGTGGATGTGCAAGCCAGGTGAGCCATCTCACATTACACCCATGTTTAAGTTTCTCTCACTTCTGCTGCTGTTGTATATTTTTACGTATGAGGTTCTCAAACTTAAATTCTAGGATTTTTTTTTAAATATTGGAAACGGCATTAAAGCCAGCTTCTCCGCTTGTGACACTGAATTTACAGTATACGATCCTTCAAAAGGTTATTGTTGACTTGCCGAAACCCAGGGACCTTTCGATCTTCAGTCTAACGCTCTCCCAACTGCCGCTATTTCGGCTTGATTTGTGCATCTTATATAATACTCATAGCAGAAGATGAAAACTAAAAATGCGGGTAAACGAGCTCCCATTTTCCTGTCTGTTGAGTAGAAGCACCTGTAGCTAAAGCTAAATTGTGGCAAGGTTTTTACTTTCTGGATTTGGGTTTGTTATTGGATGCGGTGTCCCTGGGCCGAAAATCCTTAAAACCACTTTATCCTCCAACAGCGAATACTTCCGGGAGTCTATAAGGCACGACATCCGCATGGCGAGGGAGCGGTTCAGCGGTCAGGCCTTGAGCGAGGAACTGAGTCTCATCCAGAAGCGTCTGGACAGCGTGGACCTGCTCACCCCCGACATTGTCATGAACCTGCTGCTGTCCTACAGGGACATTCAGGTGACAAGTTCATTCGTATACTTTGTGTGTAATGCAACAAAATGTACTGTTTTATTAGAAAACGAGGCCTTTTCATGCCAACATCAGGGATGTGATTTTTCCGCTAATTCGCGGAATTCCGCTTTTTTTATCTCCCCCCCAAAAAAAAAAATCTTTTTTTTTTTTTTTAGTAGTTCATTGTGTATGCACATGACTCCGACAGATAACATCTTCTGCTATAACAAAGACATTTGTGGTATGCTCTAATATGAGTTACTTTTCATTTGGTCATGATACAATTATTTGTTCTTGAAATTTGAACTCTTCAACATTATTTATGTGTTAACTTAGTAATCACATTAGTTAGATATGATGATATTCTCAGTGATAGTTTTTAAAAGCAAAGGCAGTCCAATGTTTTTGAATGTGACTGATTTTGAGTTGACTAAAACTGCCATTTTATATGGGATAGTTCAATATACATTTATGCTGTTGTTTTGTCTATTTCTTTGTCATGTGAGTGCATTGAAAGTACTTAAAAACATGGAAAACCCATGAGCTCCGGGGGGCTTTGCCCCCCTTGTCCCCCAACCAGGGCACTGCCCTGGACCTAGCTGGGTGCCAGCAGCCCCCAGACCCCCGGCTAAATTTTCCGATAATTTCACTTTGGTCAAATCACATCCCTGCAACATGTGGCGAAGCCTTCGGGATCTCAGCCTTAGCTGAATTTAGCCAATTATATTCCTTGCCATACAAAGCTCTTGGTTTAGTTAAACTGTAGCACTTCAACATACTTTATTGATACCAATTACTGAGTTTTTATTAGACAGGGTTTTGATGCAATTTTTTCAGTGAATGGGTTTGATTCGTGTGTTCTGTTTTTAATAGAAGGTGTTCACAAGGCCGGTTAGCTCAGTTGTTTAGAGCGTGGTGCTAATAACGCCAAGGTCGCGGGTTCGATCCCCGTACGGGCCACTTTCTTTTCATAGATTTGCATATACTAACTTGACCAAAAACAGGGTGAGAGCAGAACACAGTTCCTTGAATGAAGCCTTTTCAGGATTATTCCAACTACTAATGTAAATCTTGTGAGTTATGCAATAACTAAACAAGGGATCATCAGTTAAGGACAGGTTTTCGGTTCAGAACAGGACATTATATATGACCCCCGGACGAGACACTAAATGATCCTTCAAAACATTACTGCTCACTTGCCGAAACCCGGGATCGAACCAGGGACCTTTAGATCTTCAGTCTAACGCTCTCCCAACTGAGCTATTTCGGCTTGTTTGAGTTGTTGTGTATGAATTCTGATTGCAAAAAGATGAACAACCTAAAGCTTAAGATCAAGCCTCTAAAATTTGACGTCAGCATGAATGATTTTTATTTTTTTTTATAGGACTACGATGCTATGATCAAACTGGTGGAGATGCTGAACAACCTACCAATGTGTCTCGTGGCAAGACACCAAAATATTAAGTTTCACTACATCTTTGCTCTTAACAGGTACATACATTATTCCTATTCCCTTCTTTTAGTGTTCCAATCCTGTCCTGTCCTGTTCAATCATATCATAATCATATCATGTCTTGTCCTGTCTATCTGATCCTATCTTACCATGTTCTATCATATCATGTCCCCGTTTTATCGTCCGCTGTCCTGTTCCGTTATATGTTTTCACATGCCTGTCCTGTTCTCCTCGCCCCTCCCTTATTCTTTTATATTCCATTGTAACAGGAGGAATCAGCCAGGCGATCGCGCCAAGGCTTTGGAGGAGATCCTTCCCATTGTGGAATCGGGAGACAAGGTGGTGACGGACGTCTACTGCCTGTGCGGTCGCATCTACAAAGACATTTTTATTAGTTCGGGCTTCACCGACCAACACAGTCGAGATCAAGCCTGCTCCTGGTATGGGCCTTTAGTGTTTTGTCAATCGCCCTACCTTCTGGCTTTTGTATCTAAATGCCTCTTGATTCATTTGTAGGTATGGAAAAGCCTTTGAGATGGAACACACTCTTCACTCGGGTATCAACAATGTGGTCCTTCTGATGGCATCCGGACACGAATTTGATACGTCCATTGAGCTGCGCAAAAAAGGTCTTTGAGTTTTAAATGTCATTGTCCCTATCCATTACCACATAGCTAAATATATAAAGTAGTTAGTGCAGTCCACACTCACACTAATCCTTCAAAATGGTTCTGGCAGAATGCCGAAACCCGGGATCGAACCAGGGACCTTTAGATCTTCAGTCTAACGCTCTCCCAACTGAGCTATTTCGGCACCCATGGGCAAATTTCCTGTTTTTAATAGCTGAGAATGAATAATCTCATAAAATTGAATAATGACTCGCAATTTCCTTCACTAGTTCTGATCGAGGATTCACATCTGGACCAAAATTAGAATTTTTCAGTACCATTGTTGTTTGATATTAGGCCTCTCGCAACAGTCTGGTGAATGTATGGTTTGTGAGGTGGTAAGGCTCAGTTATTACACTCCTTAATTACAAAATTGGCATAATCGTAAACAAAAATAAAAAATTATAAATACTAATTTTGAGTTATTTATATGTATATATTTGTACCTTTTTTTAAATTTAAAAATAACTACTTTAATAAATCTTATTTGGTCCAAAAGAAACATGCATAATTATAGTGTTTCAAAGAAATGTATTTGTTTAAAAAAAACAAAAAAAAACGTTTATATTTTCTTGTTTTGTACCAAAAAGCAAATGATGGTCTTAATCGTGATTTCAATTATTACCAGATTAATCGTGATGAATAATTTCTTCATAATCAAGCAGCCCTATGAGGTGTTATTTTATATGTATCGCTCGGAGGATTTTC